>NC_037669.1:143152148-143154698 GCF_003255815.1 Theropithecus gelada
GCTCTGTCACCCAGGCTGGAGTGCTGTGGCCGGATCTCAGCTCACTGCAAGCTCCGCCTCCCGGGTTCCCGCCATTCTCCTGCCTCAGCCTCCGGAGTAGCTAGGACTACAGGCGCCCGCCACCTCGCCCGGCTAGTTTTTTTGTATTTTTTAGTAGAGACGGGGTTTCACCGTGTTCGCCAGGATGGTCTCGATCTCCTGACCTCGTGATCCGCCCGTCTCGGCCTCCCAAAGTGCTGGGATTACAGGCTTGAGCCACCACGCCCGGCCAAGATAGTCTTTTCAACAAGTAGTTCATGAAAACTGTTAATCAATATGCAAAAAGTAAACTTGGAAACATCGCACCATATGAAGATTAACTCAAAATAAGTAATAGACAATGTAAAACCTAAAACTTTTAGACGAAAACATAAAAGAAAATCTTTGTGACTTTGAGTAAGACAAAAATTTCTTAGATACAACACCAAAAATACAATGCAGAGAGAAGAAAAAAATTGATATATATTATAAGTCGGGCTCGGTGGCTCATGCCTGTAATCCTAGCATTTTGGGAGCCCGAGGCAGGCACATTGCCTGGGCTCAGGAGTTCAAGACCAGTATGGGCAACACGGTGAAACCCCGTCTCTACTATAAAAGAAATTAGCCAAGCGTGGCGGCCTGTGCCTATAGTGCCAGCTACTCGGGAGGCTGAGGCAGGAGAATTGCTTGAACCTGGGAGGCGGAGGTTGCACTGAGCCGAGAGCACGCCACTGCACTCCAATCTGGGTGACAGAGTGAGACTCCGTCTCAAAAAAAAAAAAAAAAATATATATATATATATATATATATATAAAAAATATGCATATAGGATAATATGTATTGGATTTCATTAAAATTGAACATTTCTGTTTCTTGAAAGACATTGCTAAGAGAATGAAAAGACAAGACCAGAAGAAAATATTTGCTGGTTTCCAGAAATATATAGAACTGTCTTTAAACACTACAATGGAAAAAAAATAAAATGGGCAAAGGATTTGAACAGATATTTCACCAAAGAAGATACATAGTGGCAGATCAGCACATAAAGGATGGATGCTCAGCCTCATTAGTTAAGAAATGCAAGTCAACACCACCATTAGAAATTACTACAAACTTACAATGACTAAAATGAAAAGGACTATCATAAGTGTAGATGAGTATGGGGGGCAACTGGAGCTCTCATACACTACTGGTGGGTATCCAAAAGATATGACAACTTGTAAAAACTGTTTGGTAGTTTATTACAACATTAAACATATACCATACACCTACCACATGATCCAACCATTCCATCTCCTAAGTATTTACCCAAAAGAATTAAAAGCATTTGTCTTTAAGAAGACTTGTGAACACATTCATAGGAAGTTTATGTGTAATAGTGAAAAACTGGAAACAACCCAAATGTCCATCAACGGATGAATGGATAAACAAATTGTGTTTTATCCATACAATGAAATACTACTCAGCAATAAAGAGAAATGAACTATTGATATACACAACAACATGAATGGATCCCAAAATAATTATGCTGAGTGAAAGAAGCCAGACAAAAAAATAGTTCATCCCATATAATTCCATTTATATGAAATTCTAGAAAATATAAACTATGGTAACAGAAGGCAGTAGTTTGCCTGGGTCTGAATAGGGGACAGGGGTGTGAGAGGGGGAGAGATTACAAAAGAGCACAAATAAACTTTTGGGAGTGATAGAGCACAAATAAACTTTTGGGAGTGATGGATATGTTCAGTATCTTGATTGCGGTGATGGGTTTATAGGTATATGCATATGTTGAAACATTACAGGCATAT
Organism: Theropithecus gelada; assembly: GCF_003255815.1. Classification (NCBI taxonomy): domain Eukaryota; kingdom Metazoa; phylum Chordata; class Mammalia; order Primates; family Cercopithecidae; genus Theropithecus; species Theropithecus gelada. The sequence continues at coordinate 143,153,975 of NC_037669.1, forward strand.
TATACATGTAAGGATAAACGTATATATTTAAAATATGTAGGTTTTTTTAAAAAGACCACAAGACATATGACTAAGAAAATTATTCCAAATTATACTTCTACTTAAAGGTAAAGCTCACTATATGTATCTAACTACATAGTAGATACTTAACAAATATTTGTTCACGAATTTAAAATGTGAGAGAGAGGGAGAAAGATAGTGCCACTTTCCTACTCAGAACATCCCAATGGCTTCTCATGATACTGAGATTCAAAGTAAAATTTCTTAGGTTGACCTGTGAGGCCCTGCATTATCTGGCCTGTGTCTCTCTCCAACTTCCAACCAAGCTTTCCTACCACTATCTTTCATTGCATCCTTGACACAGAACCCCTCTCAAAATGCCTAGACACAGAAGTCAGTATTTTTTAAAGATTCCAGTAGGAACCACTGAGTTTATAGACCCCTTTTTTCTGTGCTTAGAGCACTGAATAAATCGAAGCTCTTACTCTAAGATGTTGTTTCACTTTTCTAACTAATGTGTATAAAACTATGAAAGTATGTCCTCAAGTTCTAAACAGACTAAATAGCGCTTCAGACGAATACTGTTAGTCAATAGCGACCTCTGGCGGTCTGATGAGAACCTAAACGAATAATCTAATTTTCTTGGTGTAGGACCACTTCTTAACACAGGAAAACACTCCCCCCCCCCCCCCCCCCCCCCCCCCCCCCCCCCCCCCCCCCCCCC
>NC_037669.1:143154797-143182297 GCF_003255815.1 Theropithecus gelada
CCCCCCCCCCCCCCCCCCCCCCCCCGCCAACACACCCCTCCCCTACATACACATACTATACAGAAGGGGAAACGGAGACCCAGAGAGTAATTGATAGCTGTGGAACTGGAACCTGACTGGTCCACCTACCTCCCTTCCTCTCAAGGGCATCCTCCCCCAGAGTGGCCTCATATTCATATCTTCCCATTATAAGGAACACCAGCATTCACCAGTAGCTTCCAGGGCTTTTCTAGCTCCCAAGCATGACCCTGGTTGATACCTGCAACTGCCAAACACAGCCACATGACTAACCTCAGTCAGAGTATCTGGAGAGTAATGGTGGTCCCTCTCCTCTATACCCTATGGTTTTGATTTCCCCTCTGGGTAGAAAGAAAAAGTTGCACTGTTAGGTAGGAAAATCTGATGGATGGGGACAATGTATAGGCTGATTTTTCTGGTTAACAATAATGGTTCCCATTTAACAAATTAGAGGACTAAGGCCCATTGAAGGTAATTGCCAAGACCATTTATCTCCACATGTTCTTCCTCTCTGTCCTGAATCCAAGGGCCTTCATACCAAGTGGGGAAACTGAGACCCAAGAACAGAACTATGCTTTCCAGGTAGGCTTCTGAAAGCCCCTGGCTGACTTGTAGCACCAACAGTAATGGGACACCAGAGGTGTGACGTTCTCAATATGAAGTAACAATGGATGATGCCAGAGTCCAAAGGAAAAGTAGTCTGAAAGAAGCTAGGATATCAGAGTTGGAGGGCAGGGGTTGAAAATTCATGCTGGAGGGGAGGGATCCTTGAACCTAGACTGGGGGAATTAGTTCCTGAAGCAGGAACTGAGTGGAATTTGAAGACTGAAGATCCAGGAGCAAGAGAAAAGGGAAGGCTGGGGCCTTATGTACGTGTCCCCTCTAGAGACAGAGAACAGCCAGTGGCTGCACTGCTTCTACCTCATTTTGTGCAGCAGATGCCTAAGGTGTGGATGCCAGGGCACTGGGACCACTAAAGAACAAGAGACCTTTCAAGTCAGTGTGAGCAGGAAAAGACCTGGGGGATAGATAGGGTCTCCTATCCCTTTCTATTCACCTGTCTCTGCTTGACACAGGAGAATCCAGCGGCAGCAGTGGAGAGTCCTACCCTTTCCACTCCATCCAAAGTCTTAATTTCTTGGAACTTTTATTGACACTATGAGGTGCCAAACTGTCAAGTCTAAGAGAGGCTTCACAGACACCTTCACCAGGAGAAAGCTAGGGGCTGCCCTTGTTTCCTCAGCAAAGGGAAAGATACAGATTAATCCTGGTCTCTGTAGTCCAGATGAAAGAAAGGCTTTGAAACCCAGCACAAAGCCCTGTGGAGCTTTCAGGGAAGCGTAGTCCTGAATGAAGAAGCTTCCTGGTAATAGTAGTTTTTGTGCTCCAGATGCTCATGACCTGCTTGGCATCTGTGCTGCACTCGAGGCTGGGGCCCGATCTTGTGCCAAGCAGGCACATATGGCCATCCTTCAAGGCTGGCCTGGTGCCACTGTGTCCAGAATTGGTGGGTTCTTGGTCTGACTTAAAGAATGAAGCAGCAGACCCTCACAGTGAGTGTTACAGTTCTTAAAGATGGTGTGTCCGGAGTTTGTTCCTTCAGATGTGTCTGGAGTTTCTTCCTTCTGGTGGGTTCGTGGTCTTGCTGACTTCAGGAGTAAACCTGCAGACTCTTGTGGTGTTACAGCTCATAAAAGCGGCACCAACCCAAAGAGCGAGCAACAACAAAATTTATTGTGAAAAAGAACAAACCTTCCACAGTGTGGAGGAAGACCCCAGCGGGTTGCTGCTGAGGCTTCGTGGCCTGCTTTTATTCCCTCATCTGGCCCCACCCACATTCTTCTGATTGGTCCATTTTACAGAGAGCTGATTGCTCCATTTTACAGAGAGCTGATTGGTCCATTTTACAGAGAGCTGGTTGGTCTGTTTTGACAGAGTGCTGATTGGTGCATTTACAATCCTTTAGCTAGACACAAAAGTTCTCCAAGTCCCCACCCATCCTAGAAGCCCAGCGGACTTCACCTCTCACTGGCATTTGCCCTGGACTTTGTGGCACCCTGCCCGGGCACTCCGGCAGCCCAGAGGCAGCTCCTCACAGACAGCCAAGAGGCAAAGAGGGGAAGCGAGAAAGAGACAGAGACCGGCCATCGTGGCCAATGATCCCACGAAGAGGGAATGGCAGTCCATGCATGGGAGTAGCCTCCAATCAAGCCCAGCAGTCGCCTGCCAGCCGTGTGGAGTGCGGAGCCCGCCGAGCCCGTGCCCACCCGGAACCCGTGCGGCCTGGGCCACGCGCAGTCCGGCTCCCGCCCACACCTCTCCCTCCACACCTGCCCGCCAGCAGAGGGAGCCAGCTCCAGCCTCAGGCAGCCCCAGAGAAGGGCCCCCACAGCGCAGTGGAGGGCTGAAAGGCTCCTCGAGCCCCAGGTGGAGGAGGCGCTGAGAGCGCGAGGGCTGGCTAGCAGGTCATCGCCTCTCACCACCAGGGGTGGAGTGAGTGCGACTGTTACCTTTCCGTTTGCCTGTCTGTCGAGGGTGGAGGGTCGTTAAGACTTTACTGTAGCATGGGACTTAGTGTATCCAGAGCTCACAATCTGGAAAGGGCTAACAAGCAAACCAACAAAAAAATCATATGTTACAATTGCTATGTTAGGCAGAAGCGCGTGGGTGGGAAAGTTTCCCAGTGGCACTGAAGTTCCAGCTGAAATCTGGGGAAGCTGGAAGCTGGCAAGGTGTACAGGCAGGCCCAAGGTCTCCGGGAGAGGTATCACAGGCCCAGGGACCAGAGAGGAGTTAACAGAACTTAAACCTTTGGTGGGAAGAGTAAAGAGGTAACGGGGAGAGAGGTGGGAGTAGGGAGAAGGACCACCCAAAGCTAGATTGAGCAACTTGGACTGTGTGTCTAGGATAGTATGGAGAAATTAGAATTCTAGGCAGAGGTCTTATCTACTCGAAATTGGATTTTAAAACAATCCATTTCCATTGTGGAGGGTAGATTCGAATGACTGACATTGGGGTCAGGAATTCATGGGGAGAAAATGATAGTGATCTTGGCTAGAGCAGAAGCAGTGGAGATGGAGAGGAGACAATATCATGGCAGTGAGATGTATTTAGGAGATAGGCTGGGGGAAAAAATGGTCATTGATTGGGTGGGGGATGGTAGATTACTTTGGGCCTCCTGGGGGTAGGGTGGGTGCCATTCATTGGGTAGAGAAATTCACACACGTGTTGCCCATTTTTCTTGTACAGGATGTCCTTATTTATAAACTATCTCATTCGAATAAATAAACTGAAGATTTCCAGCCCTTTGCACAACATGTGCATGTGAACACACATAATATGCAATGCACTGATAGACATAAATGCAGAAGTTGCGTTAGATTTGGAATGACAGACTAGGTCCTTGCTGCCTCATTCCTCCGTTTATACACCTCAGGGTCTGTTCCTCTTCATGGTGAGCTCTTGTGCAAGCTGCTTAGCCTCTTTTGGTTTAATTTCCAAAAGGCAACTGCTTAGAGATGGACCAGTCAATTGTTACGAGCATGTGGCACTTTAAGCATGACCCTTAAGTACTAAAAGAATCCTAGTGCGTTTATTGATAATGGCATCTGTAGAAGAGATGCCCACTTAGAAAAGAGGAACCCAGCGTTGTGTCCGGAATTGGTGGGTTCTTGGTCTCACTGACTTCAAGAATGAAGCCACAGACCCTCGCAGTGAGTGTTACAGTTCTTAAAGATGGTGTGTCCGGAGTTTGTTCCTTCTGATGTTTGGACGTGTTCAGAGTTTCTTCCTTCTGGTGGGTTCGTGGCCTCGATGACTTGAGGAGTGAAGCTACAGACCTTCGTGGTGAGTGTTACAGCTCTTAAGGCAACATGTCTGGAGTTGTTCGTTCCTCCCGTCCGGAGTTATCCATTCCTCCCGGTGGGTTCGTGGTCACTCTGGCCTCAGGAGTGAAGCTGCAGACCTTCAGGGTGAGTGTTATAGCTCATAAAGGCAGTGAGGACCCAAAGAGTGAGCAGCAGCAAGATTTATTGCAAAGAGCAAACGAACAGTGCTTCCACAGTGTGGAAGAGGACCCAAGGGAGTTGCCACTGCTGACTGGGGCAGCCTGCTTTTATTCCCTTATGGGATCCCACCCACATCCTCCTGATTGGTCCGTTTTGACAGGGTGCTGATTGGTGCGTTTACAAACCTTGAGCTAGACACAGAGTGCAGACTGGTGCATTTACAATCCTTTAGCTATACACAAAAGTTCTCCAAATCCCCACCCCACTCAGGAGCCCAGCTGTCTTCGCCTAGTGGATCCCATGCCCAGGCCGTGGGCAGAGCTGCCCACCAGTCCCGCACTGCAGGCCCACACTCCTCAGCCCTTGGGCGGTTGATGGGACCGGGTGCTGCGGAGCAGGGGGCAGCACCCATCGGGGAGGCTCGGGCCATGTGGGAGCCCACTGTCCAGCTGGGGGGTGGGGGCTCAGGCATGGTGGGCTGCAGGTCCCGAGCCCTGCCCCGCAGGCAGGCACCGCGGGCTGAGGCACCCGCGAGAATTTGAGCGCGGCGCAGGTGGGCCAGTAGTGCTGGGGCACCTGGCACATCCTCCGCAGCTGCTGGCCCGGGTGCTAAGCCCTCATGGCCTAGGGCCGGCAGCACCAGCCCTGCAAGTGCAGAGCCCGCTGAGCCCATGCCCACCTGGAACTCGCTCTGGCCCACTAGCGCCACCCACAGCCCCGGTTCCCGCCTGCGCCTCTCCCTCCAGACCTCCCCTGCACACCTCCCCGCAAGCAGAGGGAGCCCACTTCGGCCTTGACCAGACCAGAGAGGGGCTCCCACAGTGCAGCGGCAGGCTGAAGGGCTCCTCAAACCTGGCCAGAGTGGGCACCAAGGCCAAGGAGGCACCGAGAGTGAGGGCTGCTAGCATGTTGTCACCTCTCAGCATGACTGTACAAAGACAAGTGAAAAGAAGGGTTGAAATAAATGTATCTTCCAGGGTTTAAAAATGCAAACATGGAACTTCGGGAACATTTGATGAAATGGAGATTATGGTGTAAAAATTAACAAGCATTCACAGCCTCCTTCTGACCACAGAACTGTCAACATATATACTCGTGTTGTTGAAGGGTGGACTGGGAAATGGCAGAAAAACCAAAAACCTGTTTTCTTCTGGGGCTGACCCAGAGGCAGAAGTAGGCCATAACCAATGCCAGGATGAACAAAGGAAGGTAGGTTTCTTCCCCAGTAAATGCCAGATTCTTGTTGGCCAAGCTGATGAGAGGTTCCCCGGGGTCTGTAGCACATGTCCTTGATAGGAAGAGGTTAGATGTCCCAGATCTCCCTGGGATCCCCACAGGGAGAGAGAAGTAAAAACCAGGCTCTCTCCTTTCTGGGTGATGGGGAAGTACCTCCCGGAAATAACTAGTAACTCAGGCAACTGTGCTAATGGTTTTATTACAATGAAAAGTGGAGAAGAGTATAGAGGAGACCCCAAATGGAGCAGAGAAGAGGTGACCTCCCTTTTAGAAGCAACTTAAGTCTTCAGTAACATAACTCCTTCTGGGCCAGCTCCTAGGTATGTGGTAATTCTAGGGGGACCTATAGCACAGTAAATCTCAGCCTCTTGGCATTGTGAAGAGGGTGGTAGAGGAATGATTTTCTCTGGGGATTGTATGAGGCTTTAGGTCCCTGAGGAATATCCACACCTGGAGGAAACCTTTCTAAACAGAAAAGGTCTTTGTTAGTGGAGTACCTTCCCAGAGATATCTTGGAGGTCCAAGCTGCTTCCTTACAAGTATCGGGGTGTCAGGGGGAAGGACAGATAGAGGTGCATTGGGCAATGGAGGAAAGGAGGCTACCACTCAGCAGAACTCCCCTATGCAACTAACCCATGAGAGAACCTTATAGCTCCAGAACATTTATCCTTCTGAGGTATTCTTCCTGGTAACTCTCAATGGGATAGTCCAATCTATTTTCCAATGACAACCTGGAACTGAATCAGTCTGGCTCACAAACAGTACTAAGACCTACCCAAATAAGCTGGATTGTCAGCTACTTGTCACCTCTGTAACTCCAGTGTTTAGTAGAAAAGGCTCTGTCACTTAGGAGCTGACCAATAAATACTTTTCAAATAACTAAATGAAAAATTGAATACAAAATATTCAGTACTATCTTAGGTATTGCAGTAAAATAGTCTTGGTGGAAAAAAATGTAAGGATGGTCTAGCCTGGAGAGAAAAGAACTCCCTAATTTTGCTAAGTCCTAGAGGGTCATACTTTAACCATTTATCATGCCTCTTGCTTAATCTTTTTTAGATAGGCTAAGTATAGGCCTCATTTTTTATTAGTTCCTCCTTTAGCTGGTATTCTCGGGTTTTCCCACCTCCAGCTTCAGAGAATAAATTACAGTATTATTCAAGGTTCATTTTAAGAGTTGAATAAATTTTGAATTGGAAGGCAAGTAGAAATAATTTTAGATTTAAATTCCAAAAAACACCTTACAACTTCCTTTAGCCAAAAGATATGAAAACTTTTAAGCCTTAATACTAATTACAGTGATCTTCTATTCAAACTATTTGTCAGTTAGGCCAGGCACGGTGGATCGTGCCTGTAATCCCAGCACTTTGGGAGGCTGAGGCAGGTGGATCACTTGAAGTCAGGAGTTCGAGACCAGCCTGGCTAACATAGTGAAACCCCATCTCTTCTAAAAATACAAAAAATTAGCCAGGTGTTGTGGTGCGTACCAGCAGTCCCAGCTACTTGGGAGGCTGAAGCGGGAGGATCATTTGAGCCCAGGAGGCGTTGGAGGTTGCCGTGAACCAAGATCATGCCACTGCACTCCAGCCTGGGGGACAGAGTGAGACTCTGTCTCAAAAAAAAAAAAAAAAAAAAAAAAAGTTATTTCAGTGGTTTAATTCCAGAAACATTTTGAGGTCTAAAAATACCCACAATGTGTGCTACTGATATTTTTATGTTTCTTGTAAAAGCACAAATTCTAAGTGGAAAAACCTAAGGAATGGCACAAAGAAGATAAGAAAAGAAGGGACACAAATTGGGAGAGCAATTGGAGGTGGGATGAGAAGGGGATATTGAAACTGATCCAGTATCCCCATGGACCAGCGGTCTCCAACCTTTTTGGCACCAGGGACCAGTTTCATGGAAGACAATTTTTCCACAGACTAGGGCAGGAGGCTGGGGAGGGGCATGATTTTGGGATGAAACTGTTCCACCTCAGATCATCAGGCATTAGTTAGATTCTCATAAGGAGCACACAACCTAGATCCCTGGCATGCTCAGTTCACAATAGGGATCGGGCTCCTAGGAGAATCCAATGCTGCCACAGATCTGACAGGAGGGGGAGCTCAGGGGGTAATAATGCTCGCTTGCCTGCAACTCACCTCCTGCTGTGCACAGGCCCAAATTCCTAACAGGCCATGGACCAGTACCAGCCTGCCACTCAAGGGCTGGGGACTCCTGCCATAGACAGTTCTTTTGGATAAACATAGAAACTGACCCTCTGGTCTTAAAACTTGAAATTTATATTTCTTTTATCTGAGTTCCTTCCTCCTGAAAAGATCTCCAGGCCACTTAAAAAGTATCAAAGAACGGAAACTCACCAGATCACCACATGCAGGCAATTAGAATCCCTCATTTTGTTTCATTACCCTCCCTAGTTTCTGTTTTCCAACACATTGTTACATATGTTCCCTGCTATATAAAGCCCTAATTTTAGTGGGTCAGGAAGACAGATTTGAGACTGATCTCCCATCTCCCTAGACAGTACCTGCTGAAAGCTTTCTTTCTTGGAAAAGCGTTCTTGAACCTTAGCAATAATCATCTCAGTGATTGGCTTTCTGTGCCGTGAGCATCAGGACCTAGATTGAACCCCTGGTGTTTCAGTAACAGATTTCATTCCCTGACCTGGAATGCATTGCTCAGCTGCTTTGGGGCCGGTAAGTCTTGGAAAACCTCTAATCAGCTGACCTCCCAGTTTTGGCAAGAGGTAAGTTCTGGTCTGTCTATGGCCTTGTGGCAGCCATCCCCAACTATGTGCCTGACAGCCTACAAAGAACAGCCTTTGAAATTTGACGTATGTATACGAATAGGTGAGTGTCCTTTGTGGGCCCAGACAGCAGGATCTGCTCCTCTCAATTTGGGAAATTTTTAAAGGAATTTCCATTTGCAGGATGAACAAGCCCAGTTGAGTAAGAGAGTGAAACATGAAACACCTTGTTTCAGTTTGGACCCTCTTGGGGGCTTGTTTGTAATTGTGTGTGCGTCCAGGCTTGTTTGTAACTGTTGTGTGTATGTCACAATTGTTGTGTGAGTGTCTTTTGCGGATATCAGACAGAGGGATTGGCTCCTCTTAATTTGAGAAATTCTGAAGGAATTTTTGATTGCAGGTTGGCCAAACCCAACCTGTTGAGAGAGGACACTGTTGGAGCTAGTTTGTGGCTGCAGCAGTTGGATTGTGTTTTGGTGATTCTTTTGTGTGTGTGTCAATATAGTCATGGGAAATTTGAATTTGATAAACTAATATCCTTTTGTAATATTGTTTCACCCCAATATTGTTTGGAATCTGGAGTTTGCTGTTAAATGGGCAAGTGAAATGGAGTTCCATGTGTTCAGGTTTTTGTGCTGCTGTTCTAAGCAGGGCCTGGCCTGGTTAGTATGTAGTGTTCTCCTGTGGTGCTGCTGTTTGGCTTCAGTGTTCCTTGGAGCCTAGGAGGCTTGGCCTTTAAAAATCAAACTGCCATGGAAACTGCTTTACCCAAAATTTTGGTTCACAGCGTTCGTTGGATGATACAGTTTGGCTGTGTCCTCACCCAAATCTCATCTTGAATTTTACTCCCATAATTCCCACATGTTGTGTGAGGGACCCGGTGGGAAATAATTTGAATCATGGGGGCAGTTTCCCCATACTGTGCTCATGGTAGTGAATAAGTCTCATGAGATCTGATGATTTTACCTGGGCTTTCCATTTTTGCATCTGCCTCATTGTCTCTTGCTGCTGCTGTGTAAGAAGTGCTTTTCACCTCCCGCCATGATTGTGAGGCCTCCCCAGTCATGTAAAACTGTAAGTCCAATTAAACCTCTTTTTCTTCCAAGTTTTGGATGGGAAGAAAAAGAGATTTAATTGGACTTACAGTTAAACCTTATCAGCAGCATGAAAACAGACTAATACACTGGATTACCTATTGAGACAAACAAAGCATAGCCATGTAAACTGGTGAGTTTGTGTTGCTATCTCATGGCTAGAGTTCTGAGGTAAAAGCTATTGGATCTTTGTCTATGTGTGTGTATTCGTGTCTAGATGTGTTTAGGTATGTACATTTATTATATGTTGTGTCTACTAAATTGGCTTATAAATAAAAGAGCACTTAATAAATTAAGCCCAAAGTATTTTTCAAGTTCATGTGACTTATGTAAACCTTTAATAAACAAGCTGGCTTTAAAATTATTGATAATATAAAAATGGAAATCTCTTCAGAATTGTCAGCATACCTTTATGTCTGGATTTTGTATTTGTCTCTGCTAGATATTTTGAAGTATCAGGCTTTGGCATAGAAGGTTATAAAACTATAAACCCAGCCAAAACAAAATGATCTTGGTTTGTGTGCCTTGACAAATGAGACTAATTCAATGTTGTTAGCTGAATCTTCTGAGTTACTGGCAAAAATACCTATGTATTTAAGGTTCTTACGTAGGTGAGTACCTGATGTTCACTGGCTGTAAAAAAAATAAAACAGGCTTGTGCGGTAGCTCAAGCCTGTAATCCCAGCACTTTGGGAGGCTGAGAAGGATGGATTATCTGAGGTCAGGAGTTCGACACCAGCCTGGCCAACATGGTGAAACCCCATCTCTACTGAAAATATAAAAATTAGCTGGGCATGGTGGTGCACACCTGTAATCCCACCTACTTGGAGGCTGAGGCAGGAGAATCACTTAAATCCAGGAGGCGGAGGTTGCAATGAGCTGAGATCGCACCACTGTACTCCAGTCTGGGTGGCAGAGCAAGACTCCATCTCAAAATAAATAAGTAAATAAATGAATGAATAAATAAATAAATAAATAAATAAATAAAACAAAGGCTAACAAGGAAATAACTTTAAATGATGATTAACTGTGACTAATATCTCAGTTTTCAGAAGTATTCTAAACTGTTAAAAATGAAAGAATTGAGTACTTGTAAATGGGATAAATGTTATAGGTGTTTTTTTGTGTAATTTAAAATCTTAAAATGATTATTTATTTATTTATTTATTTATTTTTATTATTATTATACTTTAAGTTCTAGGGTACATGTGCATAACGTGCAGGTTTGTTACATATGTATACTTGTGCCATGTTGCTGTGCTGCACCCATCAACTCATCAGCACCCATCAACTCGTCATTTACATCAGGTATAACTCCTAATGCAATCCCTCCCCCCTCCCCCCTCCCCATGATAGGCCCTGGTGTGTGATGTCCCCCTTCCCGAGTCCAAGTGATCTCATTGTTCAGTTCCCACCTATGAGTGAGAACATGCGGTGTTTGGTTTTGTGTCCTTGTGATAGTTTGCTAAGAATGATGGTTTCCAGCTGCATCCATGTCCCTACAAAGGACACAAACTCATCCTTTTTTATGGCTGCATAGTATTCCATGGTGTATATGTGCCACATTTTCTTAATCCAGTCTGTCACTGATGGACATTTGGGTTGATTCCAAGTCTTTGCTATTGTGAATAGTGCCGCAATAAACATACGTGTGCATGTGTCTTTATAGCAGCATAATTTATAATCCTTTGGGTATATCCCCAGTAATGGGATGGCTGGGTCATATGGTACATCTAGTTCTAGATCCTTGAGGAATCGCCATACTGTTTTCCATAATGGTTGAACTAGTTTACAATCCCACCAATAGTGTAAAAGTGTTCCTATTTCTCCACATCCTCTCCAGCACCTGTTGTTTCCTGACTTTTGAATGATCGCCATTCTAACTGGTGTGAGATGGTATCTCATTGTGGTTTTGATTTGCCATTTCTCTGATGGCCAGTGATGATGAGCATTTTTTCATGTGTCTGTTGGCTGTATGAATGTCTTCTTTTGAGAAATGTCTGTTCATATCCTTTGCCCACTTTTTGATGGGGTTGTTTGTTTTTTTCTTGTAAATTTGAGTTCTTTGTAGGTTCTGGATATTAGCCCTTTGTCAGATGAGTAGATTGCAAAAATTTTCTCCCATTCTGTAGGTTGCCTGTTCACTCTGCTGGTAGTTTCTGTTGCTGTGCAGAAGCTCTTTAGTTTAATGAGATCCCATGTGTCAATTTTGGCTTTTGCTGCCGTTGCTTTTGGTGTTTTAGACATGAAGTCTTTGCCCATGCCTATGTCCTGAATGGTACTACCTAGGTTTTCCTCTAGGGTTTTTATGGTATTAGGTCTAACATTTAAGTCTCTAATCCATCTTGAATTAATTTTCGTATAAGGAGTAAGGAAAGGATCCAGTTTCAGCTTTCTACTTATGGCTAGCCAATTTTCCCAGCACCATTTCTTAAAATGATTTTTAATGCTCATTAGATATCTGGGTCGCTTCCAATTAAGAAAAGGTTATGATATGGTGAAACATATTTGTAAAAATTATGGAATAGTTTTCATCTATAAAATGATAATATCTGATAGGCAGCTCAGGATTTTTTTGCTTCCCAGGTTTTCACTAAAATTTAAGGTCTAGGGATAAGAATTATAGTTAATATATTATTCTGTATATAAAATGTACCATAAAGAGGTGTCCTTAGTGAGAAAAATAATAATTTTTATTTAATTTGGAAGTTATCTAAAGTTTAATTCAAAATATGGACTTGAAAAGGTACTTTGTGAAACAAAGTAGTAAGAAGTAGGGGAGAGTGATGAGAAGAAAGTTATAGCTATGAAGATGTGTTTTTGGTAAGGAAGGTTATAAAGAAAAGAGAATACTTTCATATGAGAAAGGATGGTAAATTGTAAGGTAAATTTTTGTCCTAAAGTAAAATGACTGGTTATTTAAAAAAAAAAAAAAGTTGAAAAAGTTTGGATAGTAAAATATTCTTTAAAGCCTGCTAGAAAATTTGAGAAATTCAGCAAATTAACACTGCTCATAAATTTCTTAATCTTGAAGAAAGTAAAATAAAAAATATTGTAAAGAAATACATTGGCAGTTTGGCCATTCTTTTTTAATGAAGTTAAGCATGAAGCCAGATTTAGTTAGCATGGAGCCAAATTTCACATATATGCTTGCATTGCTTCACACTATATTTGCTATTCTGCATAGATAGTTTCAGCACTAAAGTACTTACTGGTCATGTACCTAAAGTGAATTTCTCAATTGCAAAAAATACATAATGGTATTAGTGGACTTAAAGACATTTAATTGTGTATCAGCAACAAAATATTCATCATGTGTTTTCTTAGGCTCCAGGCAATACTATAGCCTCCCTGGTAAACCAAGTAAGAGAAAAATTGGGGGGTGGTTTCCTGTTTATTTGTTGTTTTTCTTCTAATTTTCATTTATTTGCTGTTTTTTTCTCCTTTGCATTTTACTTATATAAACACATATAACACCATTGATTTTTTTAGTTTCTAATGGAAGGCTTTTATTTGGTTCTATGAATAGTCATTTTGTTTCCTATGAATTTCCAAGAATCCAAAAATCCCTAAGCTACCATTATCAAGCCTCTAAAAATTGATAGAGGATACCAGGTATTTGAAATTTGATTGGTTTTGCTACTCTGATGCTCTCGAGAGTCATGAGAGCTTTAGGGTTCCTGGCAAAAAAAAAAAAAAAAAGTACATAAAAGACTTACTTTTATAAGTTCTAAGCAGAAATAGTATATTATATATCTTGTTATTTGGAAAAGTAGATGAGATTAAGATTTTTAAAATGGTGTTTATTTCCAAAGAAATTCAGTTCACTCAGTAATTGGAATTGATTTCAGATCTTTTCCTTTAGGTCATGAAGAAAAACTGTGATATGGGTGCAAAGTTTTAATGTTCAGGAAAGATTAGCCTGGTCCTTTTTTTTTTTTTTTGAGACGGAGGCTCACTCTGTCGCCCAAGCTAGAGTGCAGTGGTGTCATCTCAGCTCACTGCAACCTCCACCTCCCGGGTTCAAGCAATTCCCCTGCCTCAGCCTCCCAAGTAGCTGGGATTACAGGCATGTGCCACCATGCCTGGCTAATTTTGTAGTTTTAGTCGGGACAGGGTTTCACCATGTTGGTCAGGCTGGTCTCAAACTCCACACCTCAGATGATCTGCCCGCCTCAGCCTCACAAAGTGTTGGAATAACAGGCGTAAGCCACTGTGCCCAGCCAGCCTTGTTCTTGAAGAAATTACTTTGACTAGGATTTCTCTGAAATTACTTTAGTTGCATTAACCATTATTAAAATTAAGTGACAGTCACTTGAATTAAGTAGTAATTTTTTTTTTTTTTTTAAGGAGAGACTTTCTAGTGATCTTTGGATCCTAAGCTTTTCATCACTGTTAGGCCTTCATGTGTGTACTTGAAAATAAAATATGTACAAGTGTTAAGTTGGTTTGAAGATTTTAATGGTGAAAGTTACCTAAACAGTTGTTAGTACTATATCTAGAAACCAATCTTGGAAATGCATGATGATGCTCGTTTAAATAGCTGAAAATAAAATATTGTATGCTTGTTCTTACTTTGTGACTGTTTTGTAGTATAGAGTTTAAGGGAAGGGAGATAATTTATCTTCATACTGAGTTTCCAGAACTGATATTTGCATTTGCCTTTTTTTTTTTTTTTTTTTAAATAATGGAGAGAAAGGTTAGTTGTCTTACTTTGGTGAGTTGGCATAGGACCTATCACTTTTTGATGCTTTTGGTCGCAGATCTACCACTAGAATGCTAGAGTTAGGCATACGCAATGAGTAATCTAACTACTTTAATATGGTGGTTTGAGGTACTATAGGCAATAATTCCTATACACCAAATCACAGTGTTTTAATTTGTAACATGTTAGAGAGAGTGATAAGAATTTCTGTAGTATAAACACCCTGTTAACTAATCCTTGTGCTGTTAAGGGCTTTGACTCCTGGGTCTTAAGAAGGCACTTACCCCTTCTAAATTTTGAGCATTGACACAAGTTGAAGCATCATCGTCAGATGCTAGACAAGGCAACAGTGAAAATTAACTGCTTTCATGAGACACAGGGCTGGAAATTAAAACTATTTAGTCCCTCTAGGCCCAGGGACTATAGTGGAAGAGGTGGGTGCATGAGATTGTTAAGTGCTGATTTTGAGGGATAAGATTAGTTTAGACTGTTTCTGTAAGTTAAACATTAATATCAAAAGCATACTGATGCAAGGCCAGCATCTGGGACCATATGTCTGAATAACAGGGTTTTCTTGGAGCATTAATCAGCTATTTAATAAAAAATCATAAAAGGTTATAAAAATTTTTTGGAAATCTTACTTTATGGTCAAACTGATTAAAATTAGATAGATTTGTTTGTAAGGTTTTATTTAAATCAGCTTTAGTATTAATAATATACCATATAAATATAAAATTTGGTTTTTTCTTTTGAACAAAATTTTCATGTAAGAGATCTTAAGAGATTTGTGTTTATCTTTTGAGTAAACTGCAGGAAAAAAAAAATAGACGGCGAGGAGACACATTTAGTTGGCTTCATGTTGAGTTTATTAGGTCTTATTGTTTGGGAGACTGGGTCTGTCCCCTATCAAAGAGTAAACATTTTTGTTTTATCATTTCAGCTAGATGAATGACTATTTCATAATTACCTATGGTCCTATTTTGTGATATGAAGTGTCTTAAACCTTTGATAGACTCCAAGAGTGGAATTTCAGGTTTTAAATTCAATCTTTTTGACCTTAAAAAAACTTTTTTGGATATTAGGTTCCCTGAAGTTACCTGCCTCTCTCTCCAAGAGAGACATATTAGGCTTATTTGTTCTGTTAGAATTATGCAAAAAGCACTGTCAAATCTGAGGTAGTAGTTAGCTTCCTTTGGGTCATATTTCTAGATGTGTTGCCAACGTATTCCAGGATTGTATGAGATTCCTAAAATTCTGGTATGTCCTAATGTATGTCATCAGTAATAATTATGATTATTAAATTATTGTATGTCATGGAAATAACCAAATTATCTTGTCAACTGTGTCTTTATGGCCGTGCTAAATTTTGCCATCTACAATTGTTGTTTTGTTTTGATCCTTCTCAAAAAGTGACTTATGATTAGCTACAGTCCATAGAACTTTGGGGGAGTTCGTGAAAGGACTCTTGAGTGCAGGTTTCTGATAACTTTGGAGACTGTACCATTACATTAGAAAGAAAACTTTCAGGGCACTAATTGAAAGGCTGATATGTTCATAAAGATTGCTAACCCTTTATGAAGCAGAGCAAGAGTTGATTGCATGGACTAAACTAATGGAGGACTGAAATAACTTTTATGGCTTTTTTTGTTTGAACTATTGCTGATTCTTTTTGTTTTTTTCAGAGTCTGGAGAAATTTTTTTTCTTTTGAGCTATATAGCCTTTAAGGATACTTTAAGTATATTGAGTAGAATATACTTTTGTAAACAGACTTTGAGGCATATTTCTCTTTCTGCCTAATTTCTCCAGAATTTGTAAACTGTTTGTGAATATTCTTAATTCATGGCAATGTGGTTGTTTGCATGTGGTTAATAAGAACCTGTTTTCTTTTCTAATGAGACACAGTTGGAGGAGCTTGTTATTTTCCCAGAATTTTGACTGAAATGGCCTTGTGAGAGGTTCCAGCAAAGTCAGTTTAGGAGGCCCTATATAGACAATGATTCTTGCTGTATTTGTGGGGGTAATCAGGCCAAGTATAGTGACAGAAGCTTATTTTGCAAGTAGGTTGGTCTTGCTGTGACTTGTCTTTGGTGGAAGTGGGAAACTGGAGTGAGAAAGATTGTGTTTCAGAAAAAAACTATAGTATTAGATTAACCTTGGATTCCTAGCTAGCCATGTGGTCACCCATGATATGGACTCACAATTCCCCTCCTCAGCATTCAGAAAGATCAATGACCAGATTCCCCATAATTAAGGAACTGATAAATAGAATGCAGGGATTGAGACCAATCCAATAGTCAAATAGATTTTTTTTTTGGATAAACATAGAAATTGGTCCTTCTGGTCTTAAAGTTTGAAACATGTATTTGCTTTTCTCTGAGTTCCTTCCTCAGGAGAGACCCCCAGGTCTCTCAAAAAGTATCAAAGAACTGAAACCAGATGCCCAAATGCAGACAGTGAGAAGCCAGACCCTTCATTTTGTATCTTTACCCCTTTCTAGTTTCTGTTTTCCAACACACTGTTATATTTATTTCCTGCTATATAAACTCCTAATTGTATTGTTAAGGGAGATGGATTTGAGACTGATCTCCCATCTCTTCCACTGCAGCACTGGATGAAAACTTTCTTCCTTGGCAATAATTGTTGTCTCAGTGATTGGCTTTCTGTGTGGTGAACAGCGGGACCTAGACTGAACCCATGGTGTTTCGGTAACAATATGATTCATTTTGTATGTATTCTAGTGAAGGAGACCTCCTCTACTCTCCTCTAGGTTTGTAATTTTTATCAAGATTGTCAGATTTGTATGACTTTATTCTACTTAAAAGTAAACATGTTAGATGTATTTTGTGTTATTTACAGCAGAAGTTCTCACTGGAAACAGCAGTGATTTGGATAAAATTTCTGAAATATCTAAAATAAAATGTTGGATAAGAAATTGCTTTCTGAGAAGTTTTGCGGGATTATCAATTGTCTTTTTTCAACTACAGATTGAGTGTCCCTAATCAGAAAATCCCTAATCCAAAAATCTGAATTCCAAAATGCTCCAAAATCCAAATCTTTTTGAGCTCCAACATGACAATGAAGATGACATTGTTATACTGCAGAAAAACTGTGTGTGGATAACATGGTGAAAAATGTATGATGGACTTATCAAAGACTAGAGCAAGGCTGAGCACGGTGGCTTACGTCTGTAATCCCAGCACTTGGAAGGCAGAGGTGGGCGAATCATTTGAGGTCAGGGATTCAAGACCAGCCTGGCCAACATGGTGAAACCTCGTCTCCACTAAAAATACAAAAATTAGCTAGGCATGATGGCACATGCCTGTAATTCCAGTTACTTGGGAGGCTGAGGCAGGAGAATCACTTGAACCTGGGAGAGAGTGGTTGCAGTGAGCCAAACTAGTACCACTATACTCCAGCCTGGGCAAGAGAGCAAGACTCTGTCTCAAAACAAACAAACAACAACAAAACAAACAAACAAACAAAAAAGGACTAGAATAGCATGCATTTATCACAGAACAAAAAATCATATCAGTTTATGAAATCAGAGACTTTTAAGACAAAAACTATTGTTAATGAGTCAGATGACTCTGGAGGAAATATTTTAAAAGGTCATCCAGCAGAATGCCTTCTTATCCCTTGAAGACTCATTTCCTGGACCCTCAACAGTTTCTGATGTTTCTTCTCATCTAAAAATATAAAATACAGTGTATAGCAACCTTTTAATCAAAATAGAGTTGACTCTTGAGCAACGCAGGGGTTGGATCACTGACCTCCTACACAGTAAAAAAAAAAAAAAAAAAAAAAAAAATCCACATATAACTGACTCCCCCAGAATTTATATATTAATAGCCTACCGTTGACCAGAACCATTGCCAATAATAAAAACAGTTGATTAACATATTATCTTATATGCCATATGTATTATATGCTGTGTTCTTACAATAAACTACAGCAAAGAAAATTTTATAAAGAAAATCATAAGGAAGATAAAATATATTTACTACTTATTAAGTGAAAGTGGATCATCATGAAGGTCTTCATCCATGTCATCTTCATATTAAATGGGCAAAGAATGAGGAAGAGGAAGAGGAAAGATTGTTCTTGCTATCTTGGGGGTGGCAAAAATGGAAGAAAATCTGCATATAAGTGGACCCACACAGTTTAAATCCATGTTTTCATTTTCAAGGCTCACCTGTACAGCATTGTAAGTGGAGACTGAAAGCCTGCCATTGTTTGTTGATGTTGTTCTTTAATGGACGGTATAGGCATTCTGGTGATGCTACTGTGCTGCTTACTTACCTCCAAAACATTGTTTTTTTCAGTATCTTAATGATATGTCCCCCCTGCCTTTTTTTTTTACTGTTAAGTACTTATGTACAAATAAGTGTAAGAAAATGATTGCTTATCAGTAGCATATAAATTCAGAATCAGGAATGACAGTGATGCCAATCAAAAACAGATTGTTCACATGGGTGACTGATACAATGATATCTTTGCTTTTTGATAGTTTAGTGTACACAGATTTTGTTTTATGCACAAAATACTTTTAAATGTTGTATGATGTTACCTTCAGGCTATGTGTATCAAGTATATAAGAAACATAAATTAATTTCATTTATAGACTTGGAGCCCATCCTCAAAATATCTCATTATGTATATGCAAGTGCTCCTTTAAAAAAAATAGAGACAGGGTCTCTTTCTGTCACCTAGGCTGGAGTGCAGTAGAGTTGATCATAGTTCACTGCTGCCTCGAACTCGTAGGCGCAAGCCATCCTTCCACTTCAGCCTCCTGAGTAGCTGGAATTACAGGGTCTCACCATATTGCCTAGGGTGGTATCAAACTCCTGGGCTCAAGCGATCCTCCCTCCTTGGCCTCCCCAAGTGGTGGGATTACAGGCATGAACCACTGCACCTGGCCACAGATATACCAAAATTAAAAAATTTAAAAATTAAAAAAATCCGAAACCTGAAACACTTCTTGTCCTAAGATTTTGGGTAAGGAATACTCAATATAATACAAGAATCTACAGAAGAAAGTATATTTCATGGCAGGATATAATTTGATTTTTTATATTATTACTTTCCTAAGTTATGCTTAGATGCAAGAAAAGGTGATTTACTTTATTTATTTAATCAACAAATATTTAATATTTACTAGATCCTCTTCTAGGTGCTATAGGATCAGCTGTGAACAATGTAAGTTCTTGCTTTGGTGTTTATCTAGGAGAAGGAAACAGGTGGTGATCAAGAAACAAAATAATAATTAATTCCAGTTAGTTATAAATTCTGTGAAGATAATATAACAGGAAATATGAGATAGAAATGGTAGGCAAACTGTGTCTGGCTGGCCGTTTTGTAAATGAAGTTTTATTGGAATGCAGCTACTCCCATTATGTATTGCCTGTGGCTATTTCTGTGCTACTATAAGAGAATTGAAAAGTTGTCACAGAGACTTCATGGCCCACAAAGCTGAACATATTTACCATCTGATTTTTTTTTTTTTTTTTTTTTGAGACAAAGTTTCGCTCTTGTTGTCCAAGCTGGAGTGCAATGGTACGATCTTGGCTCACTGGAACCTCCGCCTCCCCGTTTCAAGTGATTCTCCTCCCTCAGCCTCTCAGCAGCTGGGATTATAGGCATACACCACCACGTCCAGCTAATTCTTTGTAGTTTTAGTAGAGACAGGGTTTCTCCATGTTGGTCAGGCTGGTCTCAAACTCCTGACCTCAGGTGATCCACCTGCCTCAGCCTCCTAAAGTGCTGGGATTACAGGTGTGAGCCCCCACGCCCGGCCTACCATCTGATCTTTTACAGAAAAAAATCTTTGTTGATCCCTGAGATAGAAAGTAACTGGGGAAATAGTATCGTAGATCAGGAAGTCAAGAAAGGCCTGTGAGGGTGGCTTTTGAGCCGGGGTCTGAAGCAGGAGAAGGAGCCAGGTGTGGAAGGATCTGGAGGTGCACATACAGGAAACTTCAGAAACCTGGAGGTCTGAACAAGCTTGGTAGTACCTATGTCATAAACAGAAAGAGGGCCAGTGTTGCTGGAACATAGAGAACTGAAGAAAGTATGGTGTGAAATAGGATGAAAGAGATAGGCTGGGGTTAGATAATGTACTGTGGAAGAATTTGGATATTGTTTTAAGGCAAACATAATTCATTGGAGTGTTTTAAGTAAGATGATGACATAATATACTTTACATTCTAAAAAGGAAGGCATTTAGTCAAGAAGGTATTGCAATAGTTCAGATGAGAAGTCGCAGTGGCTTAAATGGTATAATAATAGTATAGATGGACATAAGTAAGTTGTGATGTATTTTGGAAGGAGAGTAAATAGGAGGGATAAGACGCATATGGTATGAGGGAAAGTAAAGAATTAAGAATAGCTGACTACAAGTTTTTGGCATACTATTTACTGAAATGTGGGAAGCTGGAAGAATAAGCATGTTGAGGTGGAGAAGTGGAATCAAAAGTTCTGTTTTTTAATTTATAAGCTTAAGATGTCTATTAGATACGAACCTGGAGCTTAGGGAAGTCAGGGTTACTGGAAGACAACCTAGGCAATACCATTCAGGACACGGGCATGAGCAAATATTTCATGATGAATACGCCAAAAGCAATTAAAACAAAAACAAAAATTGACAAATGGGATCTAATTAAACTAAAGAGCTTCTGCACAGCAAAAGAAACTATCAACAGAGTAAACAGACAACCTATGGAATGGGAGAAAATTTTTGCAAAGTATGCACTTGACAAAGGTCTAATATCCAGCATCTGTAAGGAATTTAAACCGATTTACAAGAAACAAAACAACCCCATTAAAAAAGTGGGCAAAAGAAAAAAAAGTAGTCAAAGGACATGAACAGACACTTCGTAAAAGAAGACATTAATGTGGCCAACAATCATATGAAAAAAAGCCCCAACATCACTGGTCATTAGAGAAATGCAAATAAAAACCACAATGAGATACCATCTCCCACCAATTAGAATGGCTATTATTAAAAAGTCAAAAAATAACAGATGCTGACAAGGTTGTAGAGGAAAAGGAATGCTTATACACTGTTGGTTGGAGTATAAATTAGTTCAATCATTGTGGAAGACTGTGGTGATTCCTCAAAGACCTAAGGACAGAAATACCATTTGACACAGCAATCCCATTACTGGATATATAACCAAAAGAGTATAAATCATTCTATTATAAAGTCACATGCATGCCTATGTTCATTGCTGCACCATTCACAATAGCAAAGACATGGAATCAACCTAATAGACTGGATAAAGAAAATGTGGTACATACAAACCATAGAATACTATGCAACCATAAAAAAGGAGATCATGTCCTTTGCAGGGAAACAGATGGAGCTGGAGGCTGTTATCTTTAGCAAACTAACATAGGAACAGAAAACCAAATACGGCATGTCCTCCTAAGTGAGAGCTAAATGATGAGAACACATGAACACATAGAGGGGAAAAACATACACTGGGGCCTGTTGGAGGGTGGAAGGTGGGAAGAGGCAGAGGATCAGGAACAATAGAACTAATGAATACTAGGCTTAATACCTGGGTGATGAAATAATCTGTACAACGAAACCCCATCACACATGTTTACCTGTGTAACAAATCTGCAAATCCTGCACATGTACCCCTGAACTTGAAAGTTAAAAAAAAAAGCAGTCCGGGTTAGAGAGATATATATATATTTGGGAGTGATCAGCATATAGATGGTATTTACAATTGTGTTAGGCTTGGAAGGTGGTGTTATTTTAAATAAAAAAGGAAGTCATGTGTGAATGAGATCATGTAAGGCAGTGTTTCTTAATGGAGAGTGATTTTTCTCCCCTCTTACCGGGTCATTTGACAATGTCCAAAAAACATTTTTGACTGTCAAGTGGTCAGAAGGAGGTGCTACTAGTATCCAGCATATAGAGGCCAGGGATACTGCTAAACCTTCAACAATGCACAGGACAGATATTTCCCCTTCGCAACAAAGAATGATCCAGTCTAAAATTTCAATAGTGGCAGAGTGTGGTGGCTTATGCCTGTCCCAGCACTTTGGGAGGCCAAGGCAGGAGGATCGCTTGAGCTCAGGAGTTCAAGACCAGCCTGGGCAATGTGACAACATTGTCTCTACAAAATATTTTTAAAAATTAGCTGGGCATGGTGGCGTGCCCCTATAGTCCCAGGTACTTGGGAGGCTGAGGTTGGAAGATCCCTTGAGCCTAGGAGTTTAAGGCTGCAGGAGTTGAGATGCATAATTGCCCCACTGCACTCCTGCCTGGGTAACAAAGCAAGACCCTATCTCTAAAAAATAATAAATAAATAAATAAATAAATAAATAAATAAATAAATAAAATTTCAACAGTGTCCATTTTGGGAAATCCTGATGAAGGGTGTGGATGTTTTATGTTAGAGAAACATGGACATGTACTGCTGAAGTTTCAGTGGGTTATGTATTCCTTCCTCCATTTTCCCTAAAGATCATTGAATGGATGAGCTGATATACTGCAATAAAAATTGCACATTTTGACTGGATTTGGTGCTGGAAAAAATTACAAAGTTCTATCTTCTGTATCTGTGCCATCCAATGTGGTACTCACTAGCTACATGTGTTTAATTATATTTAAACTTAAATATAAAAATCAGTTCCAGTCGGGTGTGGTGGCTCACGCCTATAATCCCAGCACTTGGGGAGACCAAAATGGGCAGATCGCTTGAGGTCAGGAGTTTGAGACCAGCCTGGGCAACATGGTGAAACCTCTACCAAAAGTACAAAAAATTAGCTGGGTGTAGTGATGTGCACCTGTGGTCCCAGCTACTCGGAAAGCTGAGGTGAGAGGATCTCGTGAGCCTAGGAGGCAGTGGTTGCAGTGAACTGAAATCACACCACTGCACTCCAGCCTGAGCAACACAGCCAGACCCTCTCTCTCAAAAAAAAAAAAAAAAACAGAAAAGAAAAAAAAAATCATTCCATAGCTGCACTAACCACGATGCAAGAACTCAGCCACCACACATAGTTTGTGACTACCCTATTGAAAGCATAGATACAGAATATGTCTATAATTGTAGAAAGTTCTATTGGATGATTCTGTTCTAGATATTTGGATAGCAGTTGATGTGGAATTACATTTCTTTTGGTTTCTTGTATTTGTGTAGAAATTTGATTTGTTTTATATAACAGCATTAAGACTTTCAAATATGTTTGTATGAAGTTTTTCTGCATAATAACTCTTCTACATGGTAAATGCTATCTAACATCTACTAATACACTTTTGCATTTAAAAATGGTAGTTAAAATCTACGGAAGAAAATATAGAGACAAACCCGTATTTATTTGTCAGGTTTGGCTGTATAACAAAATAGACTGGGTGGCTGAAACAACATAAATGTGCTTTCTCACTATCCTGGAGGCTGGAAGTCTGAGATCAGGGTACCAACATGGTTGGGTTCTGTGAGGATTCTCCTCCTGGTGTGCAGCTAGCTGCCTTGCTGTGTGCTCACATAGACTTTCTGCTGTATGTGCAGAAAGAGAGAGAGAGAAAAAGAGAGAGAAAGAGAGAGAGAGAGAGAAAGTCTGTACTCCTGATTCTAATTTTGCATCTTTTCTGTTACTTTGATTCAGTGACATAGGCATTTTACCATAAAAAACTTTTGCATTTCATCTTGTATACTTGTCAAAAGTTATGTCGGCCAGGCGCGGTGGCTCACGCCTGTAATCCCAGCACTTTGGGAAGCCGAGGCAGGTGGATTGCAAGGTCAGGAGATCGAGACCATCCTGGCTAACACGGTGAAACCCCGTCTCTACTAAAAATACAAAAAATTAGCCGGGTGTGCTGGTGGGCGCCTGTAGTCCCAGCTACTCGGGAAGCTGAGGCAGGAGAATGGTGTGAACCCGGGAGGTGGAGGTTGCAGTGAGCTGAGATCGTGCCGCGGCACTCCAGCCTGGGCGATAGAGCAAGACTCCATCTCAAAAAAAAAAAAGTTATGTTATTGAACATTAGGATTTGTAGAAGATCACTAGTTGTACCCCTAAATCCCCTAAATCTGTTCTCTCTTCCATGGTAATAAACTTCTAGCTGGGCTCATCACTACTTGGCCTCCCTTGCTGCAGGAGTGGCCACTCCACTGACTAAACTTTTTTCAGTGGAATATGAAACATCAGTGAGGTGTGTAATTTCCCTGTCATTTGCTTAAGATGATATCACTTGTCTTGGACTAATTTTTTATGACTGTTAATGGCACTAATCAGGGAGAAATTCAAACTGATGTCGAGAAGTGTATCCAGAAGTTTCCGGGTATTGCAAGACAGAACTTTTTTTCCTACCAAAAAATATTGCAGTTATCTTTCAGGAAACCAGAACAAGGCATCCAAAAGGATGTGTTGGCGTTAAGGAATAAATTATAATGGAAAGATGTTCTGGTCAGAAACATTTGATAAAACAAAGGCAAGTGTAGGACAACATCAACAGGCAGCACAAAAACCTTCAGAAATTCCTCAAGAGTACTTGGTGTACCTGGAAAAGGCTTCTGCTAATATCCCTGCACCTGTGAAGCAAGCATGAAGACAAGTACAAAGTGAATTGGCTTGAATATTATCTTGTGCATGATTCAGCCTAAGAAGAGGGTTTCATAAGACATTAATTTTTGCAGACAAAACATTTTGCAGGAAGACTCTACCAAGTATGAGACAATTTTAGTTTTCAGCACATTTTTACCCTATTTTTCGCTTGTTTGTTTTTTGAGATGGAGTCTCTGTTGCCCATGCTGGGGTGCAGTGGCACAATCTCAGCTCACTGCTACCTCTGCCTCCTAGGTTCAAGCGATTCTCCTGCCTCAGCCTCCTGAATAGCTGGATTACAGGCGCCCACCATCATGCCCATCTAATTTTTGGACCGCGCCTGGCCTTACCCTATTTTTATAAACTTAATTTCTCAAGTACTTTCTAAAATGCTATAGCTTTAGTTTAAAAAATGGTAAGTGGCTGGGCGCGGTGGCTCACGCCTGTAATCCCAGCACTTTGGGAGGCCTAGGCGGGCGGATCACGAGGTCAGGAGATCCAGACCATCCTGGCTAACACGGTGAAACCCCGTCTCTACTAAAAATACAAAAAAAAAAAAAAAATTAGCCGAGCCTGGTGGAGGGCGCCTGTAGTCCCAGCTACTTGGGAGGCTGAGGCAGGAGAATAGCGTTAACCCGGGAGGCGGAGCCTGCAGTGAGCTGAGATCGCGCCACTGTACTCCAGCCTGGGTGAGAGAGCCAGACTCCCTCTCAAAAACAGAAGGTGAGTTTTGGATCTTTTGCTTAGTCTGTTAATATGCTGTCACTTACAGATTTTTCTAGTGGATTATTTTTTTTTTCTTTTTATTTAACTTGTGATTTTTGTGTGACTTTTAATCTCCGTGTTTACAGTTGTTAGATTAAATTGCATGATTGGAGGAAAAGCATTCTACTGGCGGTGTGAGGAAATGAGGACTTTGGTGGTAGGCCTTTGGGGATAATTACTCTTCAGTGGTGGTATAGAAAAATATGTCATTTTTGCTGTGTTTATTTCAGGACTTTGAACTATCTCAAGTAAAGCAGCAATTTTTTTTTTTTTTTTTTTTTTTTTGAGACAGAGTCTTGCTCTGTCTCCAGCCTGGAATGCAGTGGGGTGATCTCGGCTCACTGCAACCTCCGCCTGCCGAGTTCAGGCAATTCTCCTGCCTCAGCCTCCTGAGTAGCTGGGACTATAGGCGCGCACCACCACGCCCAGCTAATTTTTGTATTTTTAGTAGAGACGGGGTTTCACCATGTTGGCCAGGATGGTCTCGATCTCTTGACCTCATGATTTGCCTGCCTCCGCCTCCCAAAGTGTTGGGATTACAGGCATGAGCCACCGCGCGGGGCCCTAAAGCAGCAGTATTTGTAATGATTCCGTAGCTCTCCGAATGAGGATATTTTGTAAACAGGTAGAAGGAGGATAACAAGATCCTCATTATGTAGTAGTATTACAGTAGGATCCTTAGACTTATGTGGACCTTTATTTTATTCTTTCAGTGATGTTTAATGATTTGGGGGGTGGTAGGAGAGGAAATATGTTGGGGACATAGGCCAATTATAAGGAGTTAAAGTTTGCTGTGATAGTCTCTCCGTTTTGTTTTGGTTTTGTTTTATTTTGTTTCTGAAATACATTTTCATTAAGGAAGATTTTTGCTAATAGGCAATATTGATTCCAAGGGACTGCTGGGGTGGGTGGTGGCCATCAGGACAGCCACTCAGCAAAATAACCACAAGAAAAAGCATGTTAAGCCTTACTGCTTAGGAAAATATTTACCCTTTTTCTTTTCATTCGCCACCTCAGATCCTATATTGAGAAATACAAAACTGCACTGTTTCTGGCTTTAGGTGGATGGAGTTTTCAATTCATTGTTTTATATAGTTTCTCATTAGACGTCCTCCTACTCAAAACAAACATCCCATTCATCCATCATTTTTTCTGTGGACTCTGTGACTTGGCTTTGAAGACCCATTTGCAACACGGGCATTGAAATCCACTCATCATTCCTGGTTCCCCTTAGCTGTCACCTAGTCCTTGAAGCTCAGAATACCCAAGGCAAAGCCTTGTTCCCAGAGCACAATACTTTTAATCTTCATCACTGTACTTTGTTAATCTCCCTGGTAGTTTAGTGATTTTTGTCTCTTTTTATGCACCTTTGTTTTATAAGCTCATGAAAGACAAGCACTACTTTCCTTTGTGTATTTAGGGACAATTCATTACTTACCATTTATTTATTTATTTATTTATTTATTTATTTATTTATTTATTTATCCAGCCTTTCGTCTAGGCTGGAGTGCAGTGGTGCGAGTTTGGCTCACTGTAACCACTGTCTCCTGGGTTCAAGTGATCCTCCTGCCTCAGCCTCCCAAGTAACTGAAATTACAGGTGCGTGCCACCATGCCTGGCTAATTTTTGTATTTTTAGTAGAGAGGGGATTTCACCATGTTGGTGAGGCTGGTCTTGATCTCCTTACCTCAAGTGATGCACTCACCTCAGCCTTCCAAAGTGCTGGGATTACAGGCATGAGCCACCATGCTGGGCCTCATTACTTACCTTTTATACTTCATGACCATGTATTTTTGTTTGTGTGTATATATAGCATCATCTGTACTTCCCAGCCTAAGGCCAGGAACCCCTGGCAAAATACTCATTACCTATTTTTGATGTTAAATATGATTAAATATATCTCATTAATTAGAATGTATAGGTTAAACAAAGCCTTTAAAATTGTTTTTACTTTTGATTGGCTTTTAAAATTTCTTGATTAAAAACTGAACAAACTGATCAAGTTTTAGATGATCTTTCTACAATAAAGGGGTACTTAGTGAAAAGATTGGGAACAATTCTATTTGGTATCTAGTTAAAAAATATATATGTACCACGGTTTGTTTTTTAGACAGGATCTTGCTCTGTTGCCCAGGCTGTAGTAAAATGGCATGATCACAGGTCACTGCAGCCTTGACCTGCCAGGCTCAAGCGATCTTCCCACCTCAGCCTCATGAGTTGCTGGGACTACACTACAGGTGCATGCCACTACACCCAGCTAAATATTATGTTTTTTTGTAGACACAGGGTTTGGCCATGTTGCCAAGGCTGATCTCAAGCTCCTGGGCTCAAGTGATCCTCCTGCCTTGCCTCCCAAAGTGCTAGGATATCAGGC
>NC_037669.1:143184797-143238852 GCF_003255815.1 Theropithecus gelada
GAGGGAACAATTATCTCCTGGGAAAGGCCTGTATAATCTGGAACACCATAGATTTCTCAGAGACGGAGTTGATATTAGAGTGTCTCCTACTGCTTGATGAAACAACTCAGTCTACTTCAAGGACATGCACCTGGAAAAATGACTGGCTTCTGCAAACAGTGTTATTCTGCTATTTAGGAACAACCTTGCTGATTGAGACTCAATCAGGAAATAGGCCTCAATCAACCATATTTCTTAAGTGCTAGAGGACTTGTTAGACAATAACTCTATTACAACAATAGCACTTATTGAGTGCTTACTCCAGGGCAGCACTTCATATTCATTGTATTATTTAATTAAGAATATTTTTACTTGGCATTAATTTTATATCACTTTGGCCCTATCAGCTGTGGTTTTACTCAGGATTTTGCCCAAAATCTAGAGAAATCTGATTAACTGTAGGAAAATTTAGTAAGTCAAAAAATATTTTATTTTCTATCATTTCCACAGCATTGTCTTGGTTATTTTTAAAAACGGTTCGGAAATAGTATTGTACCAGTGTTCCTCATTTTGGTCATTGTACTATAGTTATGTACGGTATTAAAATAAGTGGCATAAAGGATACGAGGCAACAACTTGTACTAAATTTGTAATTTTCTGTAAGTCTACAATTAGATAAAAATAAAGTTGAATAATAGTTCATCATTTCTTTAATTTATTTAATAAATTATTTTATTATGGCAAAAAAGAAATACATGTTTAATGTAACAAATATTTTATATACATATAAGTAAAAAGAAGAAAATGAAAATTCCCTAATTTAACCAGCTAGAGGTATTTACTATAAATATCTAAGTATATATTCATCAAAATGTGTGCATATAGACATATAGCATGTATGAATTTCAATCACTTACTATATTTGCAAACATAAAACTTTATATTTCTTTATTGAACTTATATTTTCTTAAATCTTCAGTCTGCCTAATGGCAGGTAACCTAATTTAGTCACTCCTGAATAGTTCAGTCATTTTAAGATTTAAAGTCATTTAAATGCAGCTTTCAGATTTAGTTCCCTTCCTCTTACCCGCCAGGGAGGTTATGTTTGGACTCCATTCATCTTCTACAGGCACCCATTTCAGATGTAACTCATCTCACCTCATCGTTGGGGACCAGCATCCTGCTTTTGTTTGCTTGAACCATGATCCTGATAACGCCCTCCAGCCTTCGCAGGGCTAGAGGCTCACGAGGCTGCCCTGGGTCCCCTTAACAGAGCCAACTCAGTCACCTTTACTCCTTTACTACCCTGGCACATTTCTAGTTTCTGAGGTTCTCTCTGAGATCTGCAGAATACTAAGGCCACTCTCTGGGAAATGTGGCATAGCTTCCTTTTCTTGTGTGATCTACAGAAACTTTGCTAGACTTTCTAGCACTCTCCCTTTGTGGAGATTGGCCCAGTGTGTATTCCAGGTCTTCTCTCTAAGACTCACTTAAGGGATTTACTCTGCAAACCCTCCTGCCTGTCATTCTTGAAAATTCTCCTCAATTGAACTGTTATCTCCTTTGCAGCGAAAGAAGCGAACAAACAAGCAAGCTCATAAGTTCATCCTACTTTCTTTAGTCTATGAGTTATGACATAAGCTTAGAAGTTTCTGTATTGAAACCAGACTTCTAGATATTCAGATTCTTCTCTTAAAGCCCCTCCCTGCTCCCTGGTCCCCACCCCCACACCAATGGCTTTAAAATTCTATTTTGCAAAGTGTAGAAAACATTTTTTTTTTTTTTCCGAGAGGGAGTCTTGCTCTATCATCCAGGGTGGAGTGCAGTGGAACAATCTCGGCTCACTCCCATCTCTGCCTCTTGGGTTCAAGTGATTCTCCTGCCTTAGCCTCCCAAGTAGCTGGGACTACAGGCGTGGCACCATCATTCCCTGCTAATTTTTGTATTTTTAGTAGAGACAGGGTTTCACCATGTTGACCAGGCTGGTCTTGAACTCCTAGCCTCAAGTGATCTGCCCGCCTCGGCCTCCCAAAATACCAGGGTTACAGGCATGAGCCACCACACCCAGCCTAGAAAAGGCCTAGAAAAAGTGGCTCACACCTGTAATCCCAGCACTTTGGGAGGCCAAGGCGGTGAGATTGCTTGAGCTGAGTTCGAGACCAGCCTGGCCAATGTGGCAAAATCCCCTCTCTACAAGCAATACAAAAATTAGCCTGGGGGTGGTGGCGCTGTGCCTGTAGTCATAGCTACTTGTGGGGCTGAGGCTGGAGGACTGCTCGAGCTCAGGAGGTTGAGGCTACAGTGAATCGAGATCGCACCACTGCACTCCAGCCTGGGCTACTGGAGTGAGACTGTCTCAAAAAAAAAAAAAAATTTTTTTTGAGACAATTGTGAAAATTTGATTATGAACTAGTTATTAGAAGATACTAAGAAGTGATTTATTATTAATTTTGCCACGTCCGTAGTTTTTAGAGAAATTAGTGAAGGCCATTATCGGCAGGGTGGGTTGGGAAGTGACCCGAGAAATGAAGCTACTGTGGGAGGAAGAGCCACCTATGCCATTCTTGGATTTCAGGCTCACAGAATCAAACAGGGGAGTGACATGACATGATTAATTTGCATAAAGGTTCTGTGTGTGTGTGTGTGTGGCAGGGGGGTGCAGATGAGAAGTGTGTTTGTGACTGGGAAGTGGCTGACTGGAGAAATTTTGGATTCCTTTCCTTTCCATACCATTCCCACCCAAATTTATCAGTAAACCTTTTGGTTCTCTTGGCTTCATCACCTTCCCTTTCCAAGCCACCACCATCTCTTATCTGAACACAATAATTTCCTATCAGTTGCTTCTATTCTTGTTTCCTGTAATTCTCCACAGGGCTGTCAGCATTTTTAAAAGCCTAAATCAAGTCATCCTCCTGCTTGAAACATTCAATGGCTTTCCATTGCAGTTAAAATACAGTCTTTACTGGAGACTCTTTAAGTTCCTGTGTAATCTGGACCTTATCTTCCCCATCCTTTTAGTGCCACTTTCCTCCTTACTCACTGGCCAAACCCCACAAGCCACCCTACAGTTCATTTTCCAGTTACAAGTGTTCATTTTTCATATGTACATGTGATGCTGTTATTAGAATAAATCAAGAAAAAAACAAAAAAGTTAATTTTTCAGAAAACATTATCTGGTATAATAGTTCTGAAATTGTAATTGCTGTAACATTTTAATCAAACTAGTACAAATTGTACTTGATCTTTGAAAATAAAACAAAGAATGATTAAGGGAAAGAATGTTCTACTCCTGGTTCTGAGATGTGAAATACTGATAACATAGAGAAAACTGTTGACTTTAAATAGCAAATTTTAGTTCATTCAAAGCACATTCTTTAACCATGGGACAGTCATTATTGATAGATCTTAAGTCTTTTTATTTTTTTGAGACAGAGTCTCACTCTGTTGCTCAGGCTGGAGTGTGGTGGCTTGATCTCGACTCACTACAACCTCTGTCTCCTTGGTTCAAGCGATTTTCCTGCCTCAGCCTCCCACGTAGCTGGGACTACAGGCTTGCGCCACCACCTCCGGCTAATTTTTGTATTTTCTTAGTAGAGTCGGGCTTTCACCATGTTGGCCAGGCTGGTCTCGAACTTTTGACCTCAGGTGATCCACCCAACTCGGCCTCCCAAAGTGCTGGGATTACAGGTGTGAGCCATTGCGCCTGGCCAGTCTTAAGTCTGAAAGAGCTACGTTCTCACATTTGGAATTTTTTCTTTGTCTAGTGAGCCTGACTTTCTTACTCTTACACACAAAACATCAATTTGAGCAATTTCTGGCATATTTTCCAAGAATTTATTTAAAATCTGGCATACCAAATGCTGAACTGTATTGCCATTTGCCTCAACACACTTCAAGAAGAACATAAAACAATTAAAATAATTTGAAATGCCATTGTCTTTATCTTCATCAACTTTGGTCAAATGAAATAATACATTGCTTCAAATTCTATTGCACATCCAAGGTTCATGATTACAGATCACTACAGTTTATTTACGATAAAGAATAAATGTCTCTTGAAAAGCTGACTACCGGCCTGGCACGGCAGCTAACGCCTGTAATCCCAGCACTTTTGAGAGGCCGAGGCGGGCAGATCACCTGAGGTCAGGAGTTCAAGACCAGCCTGGCCAACATGGTGAAATCCCGTCTCTACTAAAAACACAAAAATTAGCTGGGCCTGGTGGCGGGCGCTTGTAATCTCGGCTACTCGAGAGGCTGAGGCAGGAGAATCGCTTGAACCCGGGAGGCGGAGGTTGCAGTGAGCCAAGATCGCACCATTGCACTCCTGCCTGGGGGACAGAGCGAGACTCCGTCTCAATCAAAAAGAGAAAAAACAGAAAAAGAAAAAAGAAAAGAAAAGCTGACCACCTAGTATTATTGTGTTGACGGGCGTGTAATGTGGACCTCTCTGTGACGGGCAAGTATTCTCTGGCAGTTACACGGCACCGCCTGTGCAGATCGGCGCCATCACCGGCTTCCCGCCCTGTGCGATTAAAAGGCCACCTTCGGGGACAGCAGCCTCCTCTCCATCCCCAACGCGTAGGGACCAGCCCTGATAGGCGTGGGCTGCAGCTGGTCCAAGGCTGACGGTCCCAGGGTTGCATTCTCCTTCCAGTCACCTCAGACTCTGGAAAGCGAGCCGTGGAGGGCCTCAGAGCGCCCCTCTGCAGTTCCTTGGGGAAAACAAGGGTCTCCCCAGCTGGGCTGGAGCAGCCACGTGCCCACTGGGAAAAGGGTCCTGTCCACCATTTCCGGCAAACGCCCCATAGCTGTGATAAACATGTGATGGCTTTCCTGTACCAAGAAAGGAAAATTTTCCTTAAAAATAACGAAAAGAGGTGGGGAGGGGACTCTAAGTTCCATTTAAGATTTTCCAAACTCGTTGTGTCTCATCCATACGCTGAGGCTTAACATGAAAATTTGGAGCGAAAGTCCCCAGGGTTCACCACAGGGAATGAAACAAAGTATCTCGCCGGTAGCTCCAGGTCTCGTAAACCGTGGAGCTCCTTCAGTATAACGCCCTATTACGTGCCACATTAGATGAGGAGAAAATAAGAGGAAGGATACGGTAGAGGCTTTAGAATGGGGTTGAGTCTTAGGACTTGTGGGGTAAAGGAAAGTCGTTTCCCTCCGTTTAAGGCAGGGAATCAAACAAAACGCCGGCACCGCAGGCACTGCAGTCGCACTCCTGGGGCCTCGTGGCTTTCCCGCGCGCCCGCCTTGGGGGCGGGGAAGAACCCGGATGGAACCACCCTTGCAGCCGGGACCCCCCGCAGTCTTTGAATGGCAGCGGGGCGGAGTTGCCCTCCCTTCTGTGCTCTGATTGGTTTGGCTCCGCACTCTTCTCTTCGTGATTGGGCTTTCCTAGTGCCAGTCACAGAGCGACGCTGGTCTCCCAGATTGTTGCTAGAAGGAGACGGCGTCGACGTCTGACTAGACTCGCAGCGACTTATCTTTCAGTCGTGCGCTGCTTATCCGGCGCTCGGAATTTGTTCCCGGCTTCAGGGCTGCGGGACCTGGAACGAGGCTTATCGAGGCGGCTCGAGAACGATCCAGGGGAGCCGAGGGGCTCCTCTTGTCATCCCACTCAGCGCCATGTCCTGGATGTTCAAGAGGTGAAGGGGGCGGAGGGGGTGGGGCGCTGGGGCTAAGGGCCTGGAGGCGTCCCCAAATGAACCTGACCTTCCCCGCGTTCCTCCACGTTCCCCGGGCTATTTGTGCAGCTGTATTCGTTCTGTTGGTCGCATATGTGGCCGCGGGAGAAATAAATGCATTGTCTTGGCTGGCGAGTAGGGGCTATTAGGGCGAGTCTCGTGTTAGGGACTTGGGAAATCTCTGTCACCGACTGTGGGGGGCCTGGGGCTTAAAGCCTCTCGGCCCATGCGTTATTCAACAAAACATCCATTAGATACCCACTGTGCGGCAGGCATTATGCTCGGTGGAGGGCCGAGTAAGCCAGCCGTTGTCCCCAAGTGGCTCACAGCTTATGTGTATGCACAGACGTGCAGATACGTATTTGCAGAGGAGCTAATAGAGAGAATGCGCCACTTGCAAGGAAAACGCAGCGCAAATAAGCGACTGTTCTTAGGAGAATGGAAACTTTCTGCAATGCTCCAGTAGACTTCCCCTCACTTTTCATTGTCCAAATTGTTTTTTATGGTCATTCCCGAAACAGTTACACGTAACGGGTTTGGGGTAATGCTTAAACCAGCGACGGGAGGCGGGTACGGGTGGCTTGGGGCCAATTTCCCACGGTGGCGTGGTTTAGATACCAGAATAAAGTAAGTGTTCTGCTCGGAGGGAGTTACAGTGATGGATGCTGGATGTATTTGGATGTATTTTCTGGAAAATTATAAACAACTTCGTATACAATAGTAGTTGTATTTTTGTAAGTCTTTTGTAGCTGAATCCCTATTGAAATTTTGGCATATAATTTTATTTTTTTAATAATTTATTTTTTTGAGATGGAGTCTCGCGCTCTCGTCCAGGCTGGAGTGCAGTGGCACAATCTTGGCTCACTGCACCCTCCGTCTCCCGGGTTCAAGAGATTCTCCTGCCTCCCGAGTAGCTGGGATTACAGATGTGCGCCACCACGCCCGGCTAATTTTTGTATTTGTAGTAGAGACAGGGTTTCACCATGTTGGCCAGGTTGGTCTCAAATTCCTGACCTCAGGTGATCCACCTGCCTCTGCCTCCCACAGTGCTGGGATTCCAGGCGTGAGCTACCACATCTGGCCCATAATTGTATTTACAGACATCATATACATTTCAGTTTAGATGATTTTCACTAGGAAAGAGGTTAGTGAGCTCTGACTAGGCTTTTCATTTTGAATTCCTAGGGGGCAGGTAGAAGAGCCAATATTGAAAACAGGTCAAGTTCCTGGGAAGCCTTCTCCACTCACTGCAATTCCTGCTTTAACGAGAGTAACTAACTATTAATCTTTACTGTGATTCCCATGTGAGATTTCATTTGCTGAAGTAAAGCATGAGAAAACCACTCATATGGTCTTTGGAAGTACTTAAATACTGTTTTTCTTTGCCTTTAAAAAAAAAATAGGGATCCTGTTTGGAAGTACTTGCAGACTGTGCAGTATGGAGTTCATGGAAATTTTCCACGCCTCTCATATCCAACTTTCTTTCCACGTTTTGAGTTCCAAGATGTTATCCCTCCAGATG
This sequence comes from Theropithecus gelada, assembly GCF_003255815.1. Classification (NCBI taxonomy): domain Eukaryota; kingdom Metazoa; phylum Chordata; class Mammalia; order Primates; family Cercopithecidae; genus Theropithecus; species Theropithecus gelada. The sequence continues at coordinate 143,191,992 of NC_037669.1, forward strand.
ACTTCCTAACTAGTGATGAAGAACTAGATTCCGTTTTATTTGGAAGTTTGAGAGGTCATGTGGTTGGACTACGCTATTACACGGGAGTAGTGAGTATAATAGTAGATAACTAAATTAAATTTTGATTATATTTGTGGCGTTAATCTAGAAAATAAGAGAATTAGCAGGTGATGTGTACGGTTCATCTTTATTTTACTTTAAGTTAATGAAATATTTGTACCCCAAAAATAAAAAATACCTCAAGTGACCCTCCCACCTCAGCCTCCCAGAGTGTTGGGATTACAGGAGTGAGCCACTATGCTTGGTCTCAGTGCGTTATGTTTAGTTATTATGGGTAACACCCCGCCCCCACACCCCAGTACCTTGTTCATGTCATCGATTTGTTGCAAAAAGGAGGTAGTTTTGTGAAATCTTCTGGATTTTATTCTTTCATTTCTCCGTATGTTTCTTACTTTTAAGCTTCTTAAATCTTTTTTATTTTTGGGTGTCTGAAGCATGTTCAGCAGGAGATTGCTTGGGAGTTTCATGTTCTGGATTTGTTTTTCTCCTATATTTCCTTTACATTGGAACTTTACAAGTTGTTTTTTGATTGTCTGAAATGTGTTGTCTAGGAGATTCCTTAGGAAGAAACAGTATTTCCTAAGTTTTTGTCATAATTGTGGCATTTTATGAATGACAGTTTCATAAAATGAAAGTTGTGAAGGACTTAATGACAGTTGGGCTGAATTTAAAATCTTTGTAATATATAGTTTCTCTCCATATCCTAATGTTGTATAGAATTTTCAGGCCAGTGTGATTTTCTCTTTCACTTAAGAGAATTAGATTTTTTTTTTTCCTTTTTTTTTGAGACCAAGTTTCGTTTTGTTGCCCAGGCTGGAGTGCAGTGGCCTGATCTGGCCTCACGGCAATCTCTGCCTCTCAGACTCAAGCAGTTCTCCCACTTCAGCCTCCCGAGTAGCTGGGACTGCAGGTGTTTGCCACCATACCCAGCTAGTTTTTGTATTTTTTTTTGTATTTTTTTGTAGGTTTTGGTGTGTTGTCCAGGCTGATCTGGAACTCCTGGGCTCAAGTGATCCGCCCACCTTGGCCTCCCCACGTGCTGAGATTCTGTGCCCAGCCTCTAGTTTTTTCTAATAGATTCTTGAAATCTATCAGTTCTTATTTCGTATCTATGTATTCTCTAGCTCTCATATGCATTTCTGAGCTTTTCTGTTTCAGATTTGTGCTAATTTTTCAAAACTTACATTGTTTTCAATAATTATTTTATACCACCATGAAATACTAGATTATGGTAGTTATTGATCTTAGAACAATCAGTATTTTGGATCTGAGAATAATCTCTGTGACCTCGGTAAGCTAGTGTGTGTTGAAAAAATGTAATCATCAGTTTTCTTCTTTTGCCAAATATATATATTTTAAATTTTATTTTTTCCAGGAACACTGTGTTGAGATATCATTTATTTTATAATTAATACATGTTCTTTTTTTTTTTTTTTCTGAGACAGAATCTCGCTTGTGTTGCCCAGGCTGGAGTGTAGTGGTGCAGTCTTGGCTCACTGCAACCTCTGCCTCCCAGGTTCAAGCGGTTCTTCTGCAACAGCCTCCTAAGTAGCTGGGATTACAGGCATGCGCCATCACACCCAGCTAACTTTTTGTATTTAGGAGAGATGAGGTTTTGCCATGTTGGTCAGGCTGGTCTTGAACTCCTGACCTCAGGTGATCCACTCACCTTGGCCTTCCAAAGTGCTGGGATTACAGGCATGAGCCATAGCGCCCAGCCATGTTCATTATTTTTAAATGGCTAAAAAAGCATTAAATCTTCTAAAGTGTATCATTCAGAACCGTAACTTATCTTCTACACTTGTGTGAGTATATGCATGTAAATTGGAATCATATTACATATTAATAAAAATAAGATCATATTATCCCTAATGTGATTAGGAATATCATCTATATTGGACTTATAATTTCCTTATTGATGGACATTTTTGAGTTAATCACTATTATAAAAAAGTAATAAAAATTGAGGTACTATCTTTGCATACTTGTTATTTTAAGTTTTGTCTTCTTTATTGAGATGTGGTTTACATATGATAAAATGTACATATTTTACATGTATGATCCTAGTGTTTTGACAAAGATGTATACCTGATAACTATTACCCCAATCAAGATACAGATTGTATCCATCTCCCTGAAAGTATCTTGTATCCTATTACAATCATTTTTCCCTGCTCCTGCCCTAGGCAACTGCAAGTCTGATTTCTATCACTATAGATAAGTTTTGCCTATTCTAGAACTTCACGTACATTGAATTATACAATATGTACTATTTTAAGTCTGGCATTTTTCACTCAGCGTAATTTAAGTACTTCTTTGGTCAATTTTGGTTATTTATATTTTTGAAGAAAAGCATCCATTTTATTTAGATAGTGGAACTTATTCCCATAGAATTGTGCATAGTAATCATGTATCCTTATAAAATTGTAACTCAGATTTTCTGGAATTGGGATTTGGTGGTGTGACAAACTTGTGATGCTCACAAGTGACCAGAACTCCTATTCCTGAAGGATTTTGAGATCAAGGAACACGTATTTAAACTCCCGTTTATGCCTTGGTTCTAGTTCCTCTTTCCAAGTTGAATAACCATTTTTTTGGTTGTTTTAAGTTGGTGCTCTGAACCTTAATTTCAGTACTCTTAACAATGAATTGTCAAATTTTGATAAAATGTGCCATTTTTTAAATGTCTGCCAGAACACAATTTTATATGCCTTATTGGCTCCATTAAACTTTTTAAAAACTTTAAGAAAAAGGTGGTTGTGTTCCTGTTTTTATTCTTTGCATTATACATTTGTGTCTTTTTTATTGATTAACTGTGACATCATTTCAAGACAGCCTCTCGTAGATTTTTCTTAATGATTATGTTTCTTGGCTTAATAATTACTCTCTTACATTCGGTTTTTCTACTTAGGTTCATTTTCTTTTTTTTTTTTCTGTTGGACTTGCAATTTGAACCTTAATTTGAGTCATTTAATCTTTTAATCTTTAAACGTGTAAGTATTGCATTGCCTTTAGCCACCAAGATTTGTTATATAGTATCATTCTTTATTTTTAACTCTGGTGTTTTTTTATTCTTATTTTTATTTTTTCTTTGTTTTGTTGTTTTTTTTTTTAAGTGTGTTTTCAATAAGCGTATGGTTAAATTTTTTATTTTTTGACCCATCAATGGCTTTATTTTATAATAAGGTGATTTATTTCTTTTTCTATTTTAAAATACAGTTATGTGTTGGTTAACAATGAAGATACTTTCTGAGAAGTGTGTTAGGTGATTTCTTTGTGGGAACGTAGAGTGAATAAGATGTTACTTTACTGAATACTGTGGGCAATTGTAACACATTTGTGTATTTAAGCATATATAACATGAAAAAAGTACAGTAAAAATATTGTATAAAAGATAAAAAATGGTACACTTCTATAGTGAAGTCCCATTATAATCTGCTATTGCATAATATATGTGGTCTGTCATTGCTGAAATGTTGTTATGCAGGGTATGAGTATACTGTTATGATTAATTCTCATTCCTTTTGTTATTCTTTGTGTGTTTTTTATATGTTCTATTTTTTTTTTGCTGCTGGAACCATGTTTTTGTTTTTATAGTCTCCAATATTTTGGCTCATATATTTTATTTAAAATTCTAGTAGTTATTTGTAATGACAGTTAATGATAGCTTATTATGATAAATTACAATTATGTAATACCTTATTTGAGATGAAATGCTCAAAAATTGTTAGTTTTGTGCCCTGCTTTTTTTTTTTTTTTTGGTTATGTATTTTCTAGGATTTGCATAATACGGTTTAAAAAAGATCATCCTGTAGGCAGTGGCAGAGGGGTGGTGACTGGGAGAGAGCATAGGTATGCCTCATAGATAATATCTCCAAAGGGCTAGAGATGAATATCTGTCTAATACTCTGTTTGGTTCTGGTTGTAATCTCTTGAGTCAGTAGACAGATGCTGGGAGAAGTTTGAAGCCGCTTTCTTGTATATTTTAAAGGAATTTTTAAAAATTGAGATACATTTATAATAAAATTTACCATTTTAAAGTACACAGTTGAGTAGTTTTTAGAATACTCATAAGGTTGTGCAACCATCCTCCTACAATCTAGTTCCAAAACATTTTCATTACTCCAAAAAGAAACCTCATTCCCATTTGTAGTCACTCCCATTACCTCTACCCCTCATTCCCTGGCAACCATGAATCATTCTACTTCCTGTGTATATGGATTTGCCTCCTCTTGACATTTCATGTAAATGGAATGATACAATATGTAGCATTTGGGTCTGGCCTCCAATACTCACTTTTATGTTAAGTAGATTTTTTTTTTAGTGTACCATTTTAATTCCCTTGTTTCTTTTACTATATATTTTGAGTTACATATGATTACTTTAGGGACTACAATTAACAACTTAATTTATAAGAACCTAGTTTGGATTAGTGCCAACTTAATAGTATATAAAAAAACTTTGCGGCCGGGCATGATGGCTCATGCCTGTAATCCCAGCACTTTGGGAGGCCAAGGTGGGCGGATCACGAGGTCAGGAGATCGAGACCATCCCAGCCAATGTGGTGAAACCCCATCTCTACTAAAAATACAAAAATTAGCTGGGCATGGTGGCACCTGCCTGTAGTCCCAGCTACTCGGGAGGCTGAGGCAGGATAATCACATGAATTAGGGAGTCAGAGGTTGCAGTGAGCCGAGATTGTGCAACTGTACTCTAGCCTGGCGACAGAGCAAGGCTCTGTCTCAAAACAACAACAAAAACCCCCGAAAAAAACTTTTGCTCACAGCTCCATCCTTTTGCCTTCTTTTGTGCTGTTATCATACAAGGTGTATCTTTATATATGTAGTATACCTATCAACAAAGATTTATAATTTATATACTTTTTAGTCAGGACAAAAATTACAAAAAATTATGCTTAAAAATTTATTTTTTATTTTTTTAAATAATTTTTTTTTTTTTTTGAAACTGTTGCTCTGTTGTCCCAGCTGGTCTCAAACTTCTTTTGACAGATTATGATGTGATCAGGTGTGAATCTCTTTGAGTTCATTTTAGTTGGAGTTGTTGAGCGTCTTATATGTGTAGAGTAGTAGTTTTCATCAAATTGGGAAGTTTTTGGCTGTTATTTCTTTAAATTTTTTTTTTTTTGCCCCTTTCTCTTTTCTCCTTATGGTATTTTTATTATGTATGTATGTTAGTATACTTGATGTTACAAGTTTCTGAGGCTGTGTTATGTGTTTCATTTTTTTGTTCCTTAGATTGTATAATCTCAATTGACCTATCTTCAGCTTCACTGATTTTTCTTATGCCTGCTCAAATTTGCTGTTGAGTCTCTCTGGTGAATTTTTTCTTCAGTTATTGTACCTTTTGACTCTAGAATTGCTGTTTGGTGAGACATTGTTTTCATGCTTTTAGACATGCGTTTTCATGTCAAAAGAAATGGTTTGCTTTAGGTCTTTGAACTTTTTAATTTTTTTAGAGATAAGGTCTTGCTCTGTTACCCAGGCTGGACTGCAGTGGCGTGATCATAGCTCACCGTAACCTTGAACTGGATTCAAGCAGTCCTCCCACCTCAGACTCTTGAGTAGCTGGGACTACAGGCATGTACCACCATACCTGGCTAATTTTTCTATTTTTATTTTGTAGAAATGGGGTCTTGCTATGTTTCCCAGGCTGGTCTCAGATTCCTGGCCTCAAGAGATCCCTCCCACATCAGCCTCCTAAAGTGCTGGGATTACAAGTGTGAGCCACCATGCTCAGCCCCTTTGAACATATTTAAAATAACTGACTTAAATTCTTTTTCTACTGTGTGAAACATCTATACTTTCTTGGGGACAGTTGACATTGATTCTGTGTATAGACCATACTTTCTCATTTTTTTGCATGTCTTGTACTTTTTTTCTTGAAAATTTGACATTTTAAATAATGTGGCAAGTCTGGAAATCAGATTCTCCTCCCTTCCAGGGTGGTTTGTTGTTGCTGATTTTTGTAATTAATTGTGTGTGTGTTAGTGATTTTTCTGAATTAATTCTGTGATGTCTATCCTTTATCGTGTGTGGTCACTGAAGTCTGTACTTGGATAGCTTAGTGGTCAGCTAATGATTGTGCTGGAACAAATAAATTGCACATTCTTTGCTGAGAACTTCTGTATGTTGAGACATTCCTTCAACATTCTAAGGCACTTGACAACTCTGCTTTAGCTTTCACTTCTAGCTTGTTTAAATACCTCAAGTTCAGGCAAAGGTGAGAATTTAGGGCCTTCTCAGGTCTTTCTTGAGAATGTGCACAGTCCTGGTCATGCATACCAGCCCTGTGCCTGCTTATGGCCTTCTAGATTTCCAGAAATACATTGGAGCTTTTCAAAGCCATCACAGACATCTCATTCCCTAGCTCTTCTTTACAAGCCTTTTTGTTTTTTTGCCTCAGGCAGCCATGAAGTTAAAACACTTTCCTGGAAAATTGTTTTTGACAAACATTCACCCAAGGGAGGTTTTTTTGTACTTGGTGAGCTCAGAGGTTAAATACAGTCAACCTTGCAAGTGGGGTCTTCTGGGGAACTTCAGGAGAATAACAGTTCCTTGGGAATGAATCTCTGAAAGAACCGTAACTCCATTCTGTTTTTCTCTGTTGACTGCCAGGCTTTACCTAGGATCCCAACAAGCTATTATTTTTATGTTTGTTTGTTTATTTATTTATTTATTTATTTAATTTTTTTGAGATGGAGTCTCGCTTTGTTGCCAGGCTGAAGTGCAGTGGTGCTATCTCGGCTCACTGCAACCTCCACCTCCTAGGTTCAAACGATTCTCCTGCCTCAGCCTCCCAAGTAGCTAGGACTACAGGTGCACGCCACCACACCCAGCTAATTTTTGTATTTTTAGTAGAGATAGGGTCTCACCATGTTGGCCAGGATGGTCTTGATTTCTTGACCTCGTGATCTGCCCGCCTCAGCCTCCCAAACTCCTGGGGTCGTGAGCTACTGTGCCTGGCCACATGCTCTTATTTTTAAAGGCTACAGTATTGCTGGGGATGGGACTGAAGTACTGTTATTCAGCTGTTTATTCTTTTTATTCTTGAATAAGTGTTACCTAGATTTCTGCAAGCCTTTGATTTAGTTCTCAGTGTTCTGTAACATTTGATTCTGACAAATAATTTATCTAGTTTTTTGTTGCTTTTTTTTTTTTTTTTTCTTTTGAGACAGAGTCTGGCTGTCGCCCAGGCTGGAGTGCAGTGGCGCGATCTCGGCTCACTGCAAGCTCCGCCTCCTGGGTTCACGCCATTCTCCTGCCTCAGCCTCCTGAGTAGCTGGGGCTACAGGCGCCCGCCACCACGCCTGGCTAATTTTTTTTTTTGTATTTTTAGTAGAGACGGGGTTTCACCATGTTCGCCAGGATGGTCTCGATCTCCTGACCTCCGCCCGCCTCGGCCTCCCAAAGTGCTGAGATTACACGAGTGAGCCACTGCGCCCGGCCTTTTGTTGCTTTTATTGAGAAATTTTTGAAAGTCCTTGTTCTACCATTCTTTGTTGTGTTACACTCCTTCAGTTTTTAAAAATATACATCATAATATTTAAGTTACATCATACAGTTTTTAATAAAGTAGAATGAGAATGGCATGAGTTGAAGGCTGGATATATTTTTCTTACCTAGTTCCATCCTGACTTATAAATGCCTTATTCCCTGACTTTTAGATTCTGGAGAATTGAGGCTCAGGAACCACCCTGTCTGGGTTCAGATCTTAGCTCTGCTACTTTTTAACTTTGTGACCTTGAGCAAGTTACTTAACTTTTCTGTGTTTCAGTTTCTTCATTTGTAAAATGGGAATAATGATAGTACCTCCCAATAGAGCTGTGAGGATTTAAAAAGTCAGTCTGTGCAATGTACTTAGACCAATGCTTGGCACATAGTAAGCACTCAATAAAGGTTAGCTATTTTTCAGAAGTTATGATGTTGAAAATTTTAAGATAATTTGAATTTGCTAGTTTACGTTTGACTATTTTTTAGACATTAAGGATTTGTTAACTTCCTAATGAATATAGATTAGAAAAGTAATATTAAAGAATATAATAAATATGTTAATATTTCTGTAGTTTGTGTCTAAGAAAATATATTTTTCTTATGTGCAGTGTTTAGCAGTAGCATTAAAAAATGAATGGAAATCCCAGATAAAGTATAACAAAGTTATTGTCTATTATTTATAATGTAATATTATCTGTTTATCATTTTTATTAGGTTAATAATAATGAAATGGTTGCATTACAACGAGATCCTAATAACCCTTATGATAAGAATGCAATTAAAGTAAACAATGTGAATGGAAATCAGGTTGGCCATTTAAAGAAAGATCTTGCAGGTGCTTTGGCCTATATCATGGACAACAAATTGGCACAAGTTGAAGGGTAATGTACTTTCAGAATTTAGTTTTAATAATTGTGAATTATAGTCGTCTTTGAACTAGTTAGGCCTTCTTGTTCGAGCCTATAAAGGTTTGCTAACAATTTCTATCACTGTACTCTTGGTATGTGTTAAATAAAGTTTTAATTCTCCTTCTACATACTTCTACTACCCCAGCAATCAAACAATTGTCCTCTCATTTTCCTTTGGAATTATTACCATGGAGAAAATAGACCTTGGTTCAAATATTAGGAAGTACATTCCATTTCTCCAAACCTTTTGGTAACTAGGTTTAGGAATTTGGAAGTGTTTGTTTGTTTGTTTATTTATTTTGAGACAGAGTCTCACTCTGTCACCCAGGCTGTAGTGCAGTTGTGTGATCTCGGCTCACTGCAACCTCTGCCTCCCAGGTTCAAGCAACTCTCCCTGCCCTAGCCTCCAGAGTAGCTACAGGTGCCCGCCACCATGCCCAGCTGATTTTTGTATTTTTTAGTAGCAACAGGGATTTGCCATGTTGGCCAGGCTGGTCTCGAACTCTTGACCTCAGGTGATCTGCCCCCCTCAGCCTCCCAAAATGCTGGGATTACAGGCGTGAGCCACTGTGCCTGGCCTGGAAGTGTTTGTTTATATCAGAGGTTATAAACTGGTGTTCTGTGATATGATGTAGGTGAATTTCATTTTGCCCTACAGTGTTTTAAACATTTTTTCGTTTAGTACTAATATTGAAATACCTTGCTAGTCTGCATTTTATACATATTAATTTATTTCCTTAAATATAAAAAACTTATTTTTCTCTCAACAAGTGGAAAATCTGGCAATGCTGGATGAGTTGTCACTTCCATATGACAACAGTTGACTGGAACTCTCCCTTTAGCTAGGGCATATGCTCTCCCAGTTTTATCACCTATTTCTTTCTTTTTTCTTTTTTTAAACTCTTTCTAGTCTTTCAGTTACCTTTTCTCTTTTAGGCATTTGTACTTGTGATCTCAATTTAAGTATCCAGAATATTTAGGATCTTGATATTCTAATTCTAATTTTTAGGATATTCATATCATAATCCTAGGTGAGTTTGGAAGATAAAATAAATGCTCAGTAATGTCTCACTTTGTTTTCTCCTTTTTCAGTTTATCAGGTTTTTCAGTTATTGAGAATAACTTAGTGAATCACAAGTTCTTGCATTCCCCATTTTCCAAGCAGAATGAGTTACTACCCTCAGTGGTTCCATTAGCCGAAGCTCTACCCTTTCATTTAACTTACTTTACTTATATTACAATCTTGTTTACAGGCCATCCTTGCATTTTTAAAAGTGCTTTATTCCATTTTCTCAATTTTTTCTGACACTCTGTTTCTAAAAATCACCCTTTTCTTCTGATTGTGATTCTATTCCTTGTCCTTTTTTTCTTTCAAGTCTGCCCAACTGGTTCCTTGTTACTTTACTTCCACGTAAAATGTAAATGATGCACTTAAAATATTGAACTACTTCTTAGTGGGGATAAAAAGTAATGCTTCTAATTTCCCTTTCTTTTTCTCCCAAATATAATAGGGTCGTTCCTTTTGGTGCAAACAATGCTTTTACCATGCCTCTGCATATGACTTTTTGGGGAAAAGAGGAAAATAGAAAAGCGGTTTCAGATCAGTTGAAGAAACATGGATTTAAATTGGGTCCTGCACCAAAAAGTAAGTTTAGGGTTTGACTTAATATTATTCTGATATTATAAGATGCAGGGATTATGAAACATTTATTCTCTCTTGGAGTTTGTTGGCTAATTTGTGCTCAAGGCTCCAAGGTACAAGTTTTTTTCAGGAGTCTTTTTGAGAAAGTCTCTGATTTTTCCTTTTGCCTCTATTCAAATAGATTCACACATAAAAATGTACACGGTCAGAATAGTGAGGGGATATTAAACAAAAAAATTAAAGAAAAAGTATATATACAAGGAATTCTCGTATATACCCTCCCCTAATTTTCCCTAATGGTAACATCGGAAACCCCTGACTTTAAACATTCTTTTTGATAAATTTTAGACAAAGAGAATCTTCTAATAGTGAACGAAAAGGAGTGCTTGGCAAGAATTTGTGCAAATAATGTGGAATTACTTGTGTTTTTTGAGTGATTTAGTATTTAGCTTTTTAAAAACCTCTAAAATACAAGGCTTTTAATGCAGTTTATTATGCACGTTTTATTTATTTATTTGTGTATATATTTTGAGACAGAGTCTTGCTCTGTCACCTGGGCTGGAGTACAGTGGCCACAATCAATGGCTCGGTGCAACCTTGACCTCCTGTGCTCCAGCAATCCCTCCACCTGAGCCTCCCAAGTAGCTGGGTCTACAGGTGCACACCATCATGCTCTGCTAATTTTTGTATTTTTTTTACAGACAGAATTTCACCGTGTTGCCCAGGCTAGTCTCGAACTTCTGGGCTCAAGCAAACCACCTGCCTTGGCCTCCCAAAGTACTGGGGTTACAGGCGTGAGCCACAGCACCCAGGCCTGTTATGAACATTTTAAAAGCTACTTAATAAAAGATAAAAACCTATTTTATTTGATGGCTTTATTCTTTTTATTTTGTAAATTATAGCTTTAGGATTCAATTTGGAAAGTGGTTGGGGCTCTGGAAGAGCTGGACCAAGCTATAGTATGCCAGTGCATGCTGCAGTACAGATGACAACCGAACAGGTGTGCTTCTCTTTTATTTTGTAATCTAAAAGTGAATATCAAATGTTGCGGGTTGTATTTAAAAGAACAGGATGAATATGTACGTGTGGGTATTATATCATCTTCAAATATATTTATAATGAAACATGTTATAGAATAGTATATACATATATATGTTAACATTTTATGTAAAAAGTTCTGATAAGAAATAAATCCATACGTGAACATTTGTACCTAACATGCAAAACACACACATTACTGTTTATGCATAGCATGTTTTTGTATTTGAAATGTTTTAAATGTTCATGTAGTAATTTTAAGAAAAAAATTGAAGTTGAGACTTACTCCTTTCAGTAATTTTGCAAATGCAATGTGAAAGAATTAACTCCCAATTCTTCACATTATCTTTGTCTAATTTATAATTTAGGATGACGTTATGCTGAATTTCTTTGAAAAAAGGTATATAAAATAAACTAATGCTGATCAATTTAAAAATAACATTAAACTTTTTTTGATGTTTGTATCTACCAGTGTTAGTCCTTTTATCTACTAATTGTAGTTACCATATTTCCCCTGCTTATTGTTAGAAGGACTTGAGCATGTTTCTGGTAGATAAACCCCAGGTTACTTCTGATTTTTTAGTCCTGGCCTGATTTCTTCTGAGCTGCTGCTGTGTTTATGTGTTAATTTTCAAAAATATCTGTATCACATATATGTTGATATAAAATTGGACTAACCTAGTTTAAATAGTCAATTAAATTAGCATAATAATAAAAGTATCCTATAGTGCATGGCAGGTTCCTTATTGCAGTAATAATAAATGGAATATCATTGACCTAGTAGGACTGACAAAATATTTTGAATACAACTGATAGCATCACAGAATTTTAATGGTAGAAGGAACCTTAGAGACAATCTAAATTTAGTTCATCCCTTTCATTTTATAGGAATAAGACATGGGGCCATAAAGGTCAAGTCTTGCCAAAACTTGTATGTAAGCTTATTTGTGATAAAACTGTGACTGAAACTCAGGACTTAAAACTCTTCTATATTCTTTTACCTCCTAAAAACTAAAGCACCTGTTCGTTATCTCTTCAGTGAGTAGTGTAATCCTAGGGTTGATTTATGTGCCTTTTTGACGTTTGACTATTTTGTGTTTTTTAAATTTAATTTAATTTCAGTTTTTTAATTTTTTGGGACTGGGTCTTACTTACTTGCCCAGACTGGAGTGCAGTGGCATAATCATGGCTCACTGTAGCCTCTACCTGCTGGGCTCAAGTGATCCTCCCATCTCAGCATCCCTAGGAGCCAGAACTACAGGCATGTACCACCATGCCTGGCTAATTTTGTAAAAATTTTTTTGTAGAGATGGGATCTCTCACTATGTTGTCCAGGCTAGTCTCAAACTCCTGATCCTCCCACCTTGGTCTCCTAAAGTGCTGGGATTATTGGCATGAGCCACCACTCCTGGCCCATTTGACATTAATGTCAGTTAATTAACTAAACGATTTCAAATCTGACTTACATGCAAGTATTATTTTAATTAGTTTGTTTTACATTATTTCTTGTTGCTGTTTGTTGTAGCTTAAAACAGAATTTGACAAATTATTTGAAGATTTGAAAGAAGATGATAAAACCCATGAAATGGAACCAGCTGAGGTATTGAACCAATATTTTTTATTTAAGACTAGTCAGAGTGTTTAAATGTACTTATAATCTACTCTTTGTTTAATCGCAGGATCTGCATGTGAAAAAAGGAATGACTTACTGTATTTGCCTTTATGACTTTTTTTTTATAGGCTATTGAAACACCACTGCTTCCACATCAAAAACAAGCTCTAGCTTGGATGGTGTCACGGGAAAACAGCAAAGAACTTCCACCATTCTGGGAACAGCGAAATGACTTATACTATAACACAATAACAAATTTTTCTGAGAAGGACCGACCAGAAAATGTCCATGGAGGAATTTTAGCTGATGATATGGGTTTGGTAATTATTTTTTTTTTTAGTTAATAAAATCTAATTTTATGATGATGATTTTCTAGAAAGTAATTTTGAAGTAAAAAGAGATAGGAATATGTTGGTACCAGTTTGGGACTAGATTTTTACTATCTTTGTAGAACACAGTGTTTCCTATAGTTTTTACTTAAAATAGTGGTAAAGTTTTGGTTTGGTTAAAGTACAATTAAAATAATTAGGTAACAATAATGGTATAAAGATGTTTTCCTCAGTTTTCTTTTTTTTTTTTTTTTTGAGGTGGAGTCTTGCTCTGTCACCCAGGCTGGAGTGCAGTGACGCGATCTTGGCTCACTGCAGCCTCTGCCTCCCAGGTTCAAGCATTTCTCCTGTCTCAGCCTCCCAAATAGCTGGGATTACAGGCATGTGCCACCATGCTCAGCTAATTTTTATATTTTTAGTAGAGACAGGGTTTCACCACGTTGGTCAGGCTGATTTTGAACTCCTGACTTCAAGTGATCCACCCGCCTTGGCCTCCCAAAGTGCTGGGATTACAGATGTAGGCCACCCTGTCTGGCCATGTTTCTCAATTTTCTTTGCTCTTTGAAATTCAGGGTGACCTGTCTTTCATAGGTTTTCTTTTAAAAAGTAAAGACAAAACAATGTTATGTGAAGTTGTATTCCAGCACAAATATTGTGGTATGCAGAGTAATATTTATGGGTCCTTACACTAGCAGTTTTTATATTTTCCGGTCTCAGTAACCCCTTCTACTTATAAAAATTAATGATCTCAAAGAACTTTTGTTTTTGGGTGCTGTTATCAGTATTTATAGTATTAGCCAGTGGTAACTAAAGATAACAGTACAAACTCATTACTTGTTAACATAAATAGCATATTTTTAAATGAAAAGTATGCCAAAACACTTAACAATTTTGTTGAGACACCTGGCATTGTTTTACATTTTTGCACATCTCTGTGTTTGGCCGAATAGATGGCAGCTGAATTCTCACCTGCTTCTTCATTCAGTCTGCTCTGTTAGGTTGTTTTGGTTGAAGTATATGAAGAAAGTTTGTCCTTACGACGGTATGTAGTTGTAAAGGAAGGAATATTTTAATAGCTTTTTAGGTAATTGCAGATTTCTTTGATATACTACATCAAAATTTAGTAAGTATTAGTTTATTAAAGGTTAATTGTTGTAATACAGAATGCTAAATCATATCAGTGAGCTTTTTATACCCTGTTCCATTAAAATCTATTTGCGTATCTTGCCCATTGAATGGATATTTTACCCATGTATGATTTTTATAACACCAAGCATTGCTCTTTTAGAAAATGTTGGTTCACTGAGTTGGGCAGACCTGCCAAATGTTGATGTATTTCGTATGCAATATCCAAAACTTACATTCATTAATGTTACCACTGATGTTATTAGAAAATCATTTACATTTTGGGAAGGCACTATGTTCATAGTGTCACAACTTTTCCAACATTCTAATTTTCTATTGAAAACTCACATTTTATCATTTACAAATAATCTCAGTTATTTCCTTTGTAGATGACAGTCTCACTTTGTTCATTTTTAAGAAAATATCTTTTAGATAGTCGTGATTGATAGTTGTCATTCAAGTAAAAATGGTATTGCATGAAAAAAGTGATTAGTTGAGCTTATAACTCCCATCTTGAGTGATTTTTCTCTAGCTAACCCTCATAGTTTGATACGCAACAGAAGTAGTTCATATGTAATTACCATTTCACTACACAGAATATTAAGAAGATTTGTACTTAAGTAATGAGATTTAATAAAATTAATGTGTACTGCTTCATCAAGAACATTCTTCTTCTTCTTTTTTTTTTTTTTTTGTTGAGATGGAGTTTCACTCTTGTTGCCCAGGCCGGAGTGCAGTGGTTCAATCTTGGCTCACTGCACCCTGCGCCTCCCAGGTTCAAGTGATTCTCCTGCCTCAGCCTCCCAAGTAGCTGAGATTACAGGCATGCGCCACCACACCTGGCTAATTTTTTGTATCTAGTAGAGACGGAGTTTCACCATGTTGGTCAGGCTGGCCTTGAACTCCTGACCTCAGGTGATCCACCCGCCTCAGCCTCCCAAGGTGCTGGGATTATAGGCCTTAGCCACTGCGCCCAGCCAAGAACTTTCTTAAGGAAAACTTTTTTAAAAAACTATGTGGCAGTTAAGAATGTGATGACTAGTACTAATATACCCCTTACTACCAGCTGCTTTGTTTTATGCTGAGGCACTTTTTTCACCATTGCTATTTGGGCTTTTTGTGGGATTAATGCAGATGTTGACAGAGTAAGGTCTGTCTTAGTAGTATTATGAAAACAGTTTTGACTTCACATTTTCGTGAAGGGCTCCTGGGAAACCCTCCCCATCCCCAGTGGCCTGTGGACCACACTTTTGAAACTGCTATTATTTACACTGCTTTAAAATTGCCAGAGATTTACTTCTGTATTGCTAACTATGAATTAAGCTGCAGTAAACATTGAAAAATTACATGCTTCCACTTAAGAAAAATACATAAGAAATATGTCTTTTATGCTTTATGGAGAAGTTACGACTTTTAAGCTTGGTATTATCTTTAAGTCAAATTTTAATAAAATGATTATATGCATACTGGAATTACTAATCACTTTAGCTCCGAACTTCATGGCAAATGAATAGTTATAAATAGTTGCATGATAAAAATCAATAGTTCAAGGTTAAATGTAGAATTATAGAATAGCAGTCATTCAATAAAATGACATTTCTCAGAGATACTTTGTAGTATTTTATAGTGTAAATAATTTAATAATTCCCTAATAATGCAGTGGAGGAAAGCATTTTCTAACTCATTTTTCATTGACATGTATAATATCAGTACACTTTTGTGGCCTTGAATGATATTTGATATTCGATTACTTGATTTTAAAATGGGAATGTTTTTCTGGTGAACTGGGTTTCAGAATCTGACCATTTTTCTTTTTAAAACATTTTTAAGGGTAAAACTCTTACAGCCATTGCAGTAATCCTCACCAACTTCCATGATGGCAGACCTCTTCCTATTGAAAGAATTAAAAAGAATCTACTGAAGAAGGTAAAGTAGTAGTAAGTGCACTTTATGTGAAACCTCCAGTTTATTGTGAAATCTTTAAATTTCATCATTAAAAGAAACTATCAAGAAATTGTGTTTTCAGAAATGTGGTGAATGGTCTCTCTGTCTCTCATGTGTGGCTGATAAGAATGAAAGTTCGTGCCACCTTCTTTTTATGTTTTCAGACAAGGTGTGGCTCTGTTGCCCAGGCTGGAGTGCAGTGTTGCAATCTCGGCTCACTATAACCTCTGCCTCCTGGTCTCAAGTCATGGGATTTCGCCATGTTGTCCAGGCTGGTCTCAAACTCATGAGTTCAAGCGATCTATCTGCCTCAGCCTCCCAAAGTGCTGGGGTTATAGGTGTGAGCCACCAGCAGGTGTCACATGCTTGAGAGCGATTGATAATTTGTATCAAGAGACTTAAAATTGTTTATAATCTTTGAACAATTTTGCCAGTCAGTAATGCCATTTCTAAGAAACTATCTGAAAGGAGTTACCAGAAATTCATTTTTTCTAAAGAAAGTACAAGTTTTTTTTTTTCCTCAACATTGTTTTAAAGGCTGGGCATGGTGACTGGCGCCTGTAGTTCCACCTACCTGGGAGGCTGAAGCAGGAGTATTGCTGGAGCCCAGGAGTTTGAGCCTATGGTCAGCTATGATTGCACAATTGCACTCCAGCCTCAGTGACATTGTGAGACCCTGTCTCTAAAACAAATAAAAATAAGATAAAAGTGTACAATTTGAAACATCTTTTGACAAGGGAACAGTTAAACGATATACCCATAAAACTTACATTAATAAAACAATGCAACCATTAAGTATTTTTTATGAATAATCACTTTCATGATTCTTTTTAGTTAAAATATGACAGGTACAAATCTTTGTGTGAAGTTTGGTTCCTCACTTTGTAAATAATATATTCATGTGTGTTTTAAGTCTGTTCACATACACTATCTGTACCAAAATGTTAATAATAACTTACATCCTAGTGATGAGAATAAGGGTGACTTTTCTTGAAACTGTGTGTGTGTGTATGTGTGTGTATATATATGTATATAATATAAACATTATATTTGGTCTCTAAGAATTAAAAATTAGTTTAGTGGGAAAAATAAATTTATTAGAGAGGAACAGTTACTTCTTTTCTTACCTGAAAATTCAAATAACTTAAATAGAAGGAAATAGCAAAAAGATGTATGCAATATACTTCTTTTCTGAACTCTTCTGAATTGCCATTCTTCCCTGTTTTTAGTTTTCAGTGAAGGCAGTACATCAGTTTCCTGTCAGTGCTATTGAGATTTTATTTTATTAATGTCTGCACTTAGTTATATTTCCTACTTTCTACTTTTATTGAGAGTTAAACCTGTTGAAGTCTCAGATTCAGTTCCTCACCCTGAGCAACCTAATGTTTTATGTCTTGTTCCTCCTACATTTGGTTATTGAAACTGAAGTTTTAGGTTACCAGATTTGATAGAAGCACGTAAGACTGCTTACGGCTTTAGTCTCAAGTATTAATTGAGAAATTATCAATTAACAATAAGGATTTCTCTTATTTTCCCCCGAGATCAGTTACATATTTAAGGTGTGTTTTATAGTAGGAAGGTTTTAGGATATTTGGGTTGCTACATTAATTGAAATGGCAACTGAAGATATGATTTCCAGCCAGGGATTTACTAAAAAAAAAAAAAAAGTCACTCTTTCAAGTGTGTTTAGATATTCCAAACATAAGTATACTGAAATACTGATTTAAATTCCTCTAGATTCTAACATACTATTATTTCATCCAGCTTGGACCTGATAAAAAGTTTATCTTTGAACTTTATAGAGAAAAAGTTTGCTGAGCAAAATATTTTGATACAAAGAATAATCCAAAGCTGGGCACAGTGACTCATGCCTGTAATCCCAGCACTTTGGAAGGCCGAGGCGGGCAGATCACCTGAGGTTAGGACTTCGAGACCAGTCTGACCAACATGGTGAAACCCTGTCTCTACTGAAAATACAAAATTAGCTGGGTGTGGTGGCGCATGCCTGTAATCATAGTTCCTCAGGAGGCTGAGGCAGGAGAATCACTTGAACCTGGGAGGTGGAGGTTGCAATGAGCCAAGATTGTGCCGTTGCACTCCAGCCTGGGCAACAAGAATGAATTTCTGTCTCAGAAAAAAAGAAAAAAGGAAGAAGATGAATGCAAAGGACATCCTTTATGTTTGAATAAACGTTTCGTTTTTTTTTCCCCCATACTGTTTAATATAAATGGTTATAGTAATTATTGAAGACTGGATAGGACGTTTGATGAAAAACATGTTTACTATCTCTTTCTCGGAGCTAATGCTTAGACGTTAACTATCTAAAGTAACTCTTCTAGTTATGTATCTCTATTGGATTTTTAATTTATTTTATTTTTTGAGACGGAGTGCAGTGGCGCCATATGAACATGGAACATTGATTTGAAAAGTTTGAAGTCTGAGAATTCTTAATTATAAAGTAAATCCCAGTTCTTGAATTTTTCATTAATGTGTCATTTATAATTAAGATTTGCTTTCGGTATTCCTTTTGAAAAGGTAAAGACCAAGTAGTTTTTTTTTTTTTTTTTTTGAGATACCTATGAAAAAATTTTAAATCAATTTGTATATTTTCCTCTTCACTTATTCACCCTCCCCTTCAGTTGCTCCAGAATTGGGTAGCAATTTAAGTCGTTTTTATTATGCAAAGTAAAGCAATATAAAACAGGATGCATTTAAAGTTATTTAAAACTGATAGCAGTACTGTTTAAGAAATATGCCTATTTACCCAGGAATGTAATGTTAACGATGACGCTGTGAAGCTTGGAGGAAACAGTACCAGTGAAAAGGCAGATGGACTAAGCAAAGGTAAATTTTAATTTTGAAATGACCCAATATTTGATCTGGTGAGCTTTAATTTGAATATGACCCAATATTTGATTTCTGTTTTTTCAGCCTAATATTGTAATTCTAGTTTTGGCTTTGTACTGTACAAAAATTTAGGATCTCTTTTTTAAAAGGTCTTTCCTGAGTACTGGTAGGAAAGGTTTCATCAAGGAGATGATTGAATTGGGTAGTATACCATTTAGAGAACTGGGGAAGAGCATTTTGGGTTGTGAAAAAAAACTCATGAAAGGATACTTTAAAAAGAATATGTTTTATTTTGGGACCTCAGTGAATTTTATTGTATTTAAAATGTAATACCCATGGATGACAGCAGATAATGCTGAAAAGCTAGCTTTAGAGCCAAATTCTGAAGTCATAGGAGAAATGGAAAGAGATCTGTGGATTTTACAGTTAAATGACCTTCATAAAGTTAATTTCTAAAGATAGATTAGAACAGAACAAAAATATTTTAAGAGTAGTAGGTGAAAAATTGTAAATAACAGTTGTGTGCTATTAAGTTTGGAATAGGAAAGAAATAAGTGGCTGAGTTAGGGTAAGATGAGGTTTTTTTTTTTGTTTTTGATTTTGTTCTGTGGTTTTAAGAAAGGAATCCATGAGATTTTGGATTTAGTAGACAGACTAGTAGGTTGTGGGAGGAAATAGAATCAGGAGAATAGGTAGATGAGTTAGCAGTAGAAGGAAAGAAGTAAGGTTGAGGGAAAGTATAGATAAATGAGTGCATTAAAAGATAGGAAAATTGAGATTTTTATGGAAGATACCATCTCATTTTCTTTGTAAAGTAAAATAGGTCATCTTGGAATAAAAGGAGTTAGAATCTAGGCAAAGGGGTCAATATAGTATGGATCATTCTGGTATGGATCATGCTGATGAATGGGTAGGGGAGCTGAACAGTGTTTAGTAAGAAGAGTTACCAAGTGACACAAGGTGACAGCTGAGATTTGAACATGTAAATTTATAACAGCACCTATTTGTGGTTCCAGTAGCTCTTAGCTGCCTTGGTACAGCAAAACATTCAGCTAGTGTGGGGATTGGCTGGATGAGTACAAAGAAAAGACTGGGTCATAAAAATTTGAAGGTACTTTTTAATTAGAAATGAGGAAATACTAGATTAGGAAAAAAGTAGAGAAAATAGAGTAATGAAAGGAATGAAGATGTTAAGAAAACTGAAAATCAGTAATTAGAAAACCAAGGTTTAAGAGGGATAATACTAGTTTCTAAGACACCTTACTAATACTTTATATTTGCATTTTTCTTTGAAATAGAAGCATCTAGATGTAGTGAACAACCCAGTATTTCAGATGTCAAGGAGAAGAGTAAGTGTCGCATGTCAGAATTGTCTAGCTCCCGCCCCAAAAGGTAAACTATTATGGTTTGATTATGTCATATGTTTATTTAGACCCTGTTTTCTTATGTGTAAGAGAGATAGAGGCTGGGCACAACACCTGTAATCCCAGCACTTTGGGAGGCTAAGGCAGGCAGATCACAAGGTCAGGAAATCAAGACCATCCTGGCTAATGTGGTGAAACCCCGTCTCTACTAAAAATAAAAAAAAAAATTAGCCAGGCCTGGTGGTGGGTCCCTATAGTCCCAACTATTCAGGAGGCTTAGGCAGGAGAATGGCGTGAACCCGGGAGGCAGAGCTTGCAGTGAGCCAAGATTGCGCCACTGCACGCCAGCCTGGGTGACAGAGCGAGACTCCGTCTCAAAAAAAAAGAAAAAGAGAGAGATAAAGATGACCATGACCATTATATTTGTTAAGTAGTTCTTTCAAATACATTCTTTTATTTGAAACTGCCGAGATCACGATGACTTAGGCAGATAGGGTATTCTCATTTTACAGATGAAGAAAAATGATACTGACCTATAAAAGAAATGGTAAATTTTAATAATCATTCATCTTTCTACTACTTTTTTTCTACTTTATCAAGGAACTGTGATCTAAATCTTGGGATTTTTGCTTTTTTTGAGATTTTAGAAGTCTTCTTTGTGGATTTAAGGGGATGAAAACTGAAGAATATTTTATTAGATAGCTTGATAAAAGCATTCTTGATCGTTTCAGTTCTTCACATGTAGTGGAAATAAGACATGATAAAGTTATTTATGAACAGTATTTTATTAACATAGACTAGAGGGAGAATTTTAAAAAAGATGTAATTCCCCTCTGATCTTGTCTTGAATCTGTTAACTTTACAAACTTCATTTATCCTCTGAGGTAGGTCTAAAAACTGGGCTTTTGTTGTGTTATATTGTCTACCATCAGTATCTACACAAGTCATCGCAAATCTGTCTCTGCTAGCTATTTCATCAACAAAGGTTTTGAAACTGTGGCTGTGTAAATTGTTCTGTCATTAATAGCCGTCTGAACTAAGCACAAAGCCAGAACTCATCAGTGTTATCTAAATCTAATTCCTTGAGATTTAGATAAATGACAAATGTTACAACTTTGAACTTACCATAAACCTGGGTAACACAACACTGTTAATTGGACCGGATCAGATTAAAGGACATAGAAATAATAATGGTGAGGACATGAGAAAAACTAACAACAACTGACACATGTGTTATAGCTAATACAGATATGCTTATTGTGTAACAGACTTTCGCATGTAGTAACATTAGGGGCTTTTTGCATGTAGTAACATTTTATTCTATGAGGATTATATTTTTATTTCTATCTTATGAGGAAACAGACATTGAAGAATATTAGGTGATTTACTTAAAATCACATAACAAATTACTGGTGGAATGAGGATTTGAAGCTAGGCAGTCTGACTTCAGAATTTTTTGCTCTTAGGCACTTAATCACTGTTAAACTTTCTACACAAAATGTATGAAATTTTTTATTGTGAAAGAATTATATTTTTGCCTTTTGGCTGCTTATTTCATTGTATTAGAAGTATTTTCTTTGAGAGCCAGTTATTTTTCTTTTCTTTTCTTTTTTTTTTTTGAGACGGAGTTTCGCTCTTGTCACCCAGGTTGTAGTGCAATGGAACGATCTCGGCTCACTGCAACCTCTGCCTCCCGAGTTCAAGCAATTCTCCTGCCTCAGCCTCCTGAGCAGCTAGAACTACGGGCATGCATCACCACACCTGGCTAGTTTTTGTATTTTTAGTAGAAACGGGGTTTCACCATGTTAGCCAGGCTGGTCTTAAACTCTTGACCTCAGGTGATTCGCCCACCTCTGCCTCCCAAAGTGCTGGGATTACAGACATGAACCACTGTGCCTGGCCAAGAGCCAATTCTTTTTGTTGTAGTTTTACATGCTTTAGTTGAACTACCAAATATTGAACCTTGTATTGAAATTATTAATTTTTTAGAATGACTTAATTTCTCTATTTTATTTTATTTTATTTTACTTTTTTGAGACGGAGTCTCGCTCTGTTGGCCCGGCTGGTGTGCAGTGGCGCAATCTCCACTCACTGTAAGCTCTGCCTCCTGGGTTCACGCCATTCTCCTGCTTCAGCCTCATGAGTAGCTGGGACTACAGGCACCTGCCACCATTCCCGGCTATCAAATTTATTTTAATAATAGTGAAATTTGCTGGGTGTGGTGGCATGCACCTGTAGTCCTAGGTACTCCCGAGGCTAAGGCGGGATGATCACTTGAGCCCAGGAGTATGAGGTTGCAGTGACTTCTGACTGTGTCACTGTACTCCATCCTGGGCAAAAGAGTGAGACCCTGTCTCAAAAAACAGTAACAGTGGTACTCCATTTTGTATAGTAAATGCATCTGTCTTTTTATGAAAGCAGAATGTTTTTAGCAGATTTGACTTTCATTTGTCAAAATCTTTAAAAAATTTTTTAGAAAATAAACAAGTAGTACAAAAGTTTTTTATTGCATTAAACATGTTCGTGTATCTTATTTTGATTTGGGTTGGTCCAAAAATTTCTTTGTGTATACTTAATTTTAGAAGAAAAACTGCTGTCCAGTACATAGAAAGCAGTGATTCAGAGGAAATTGAAACAAGCGAATTGCCACAGAAAATGAAAGGTAACATGTAATAGATTTGATTTGATAATGTGTCCTATATTCTAATGTCCTATTTTGCACATTTTTATGTTTATTTTTGTTTTATTTTTAGGCAAACTGAAAAATGTACAGTCTGAAACTAAAGGCAGGGCAAAAGGTATGTGTATACTATATACCCATAATCTAGACTTCAAGATTATTAAAGTACAACTCCATTGATATGTATCTCGCTAGGTTGGAATGTTTTAGTAATAGCTCTTAAACTTGGCTGATGTTTACATTTGAACTCTTCGTGGAGCTTACCATGAGTGTTAAATTAATTTTGTAAAGGAGGAAAAATGAATGAATAGTTGCAAATTAAAATCTACAGTATAATAATATTTAAACTATCCTTAAAACAATTTTCTACTACCTATAAAATGACTTCAGTAAAACCTATGTGTGTAGTATGAATAGTAATTACAAAATTAGGTTGAGAATGTCTTCCTGGCAATACTATTATTGTTAGTTTACATTATTATACAGATGTGAAAATAATTAATATTTTTTCTTTTTCTTTAAAATATGCTCTATTTTCCTGTAATTCAGATCGTACTATATTTCTCATTCGTTGAGAAATTGTATTGCAATTTGGGAAATAACTGATCATCTTGACTGATCTGTAAATTTGGCAGCCTTATCATTAGGAATCAAACTATTTGTTTCCTTGAAAAATTCTTCTTCCACCTGAGAACTGAATCACTTTGCATATGACTGCTTCTACTTTTTTTTTTTTTTTTTTTTTTGAGGCAGAGTCTCGCTCTGTCGCCCAGGCTGGAGTACAGTGACCCAATCTCGGCTCACTGGGAGCTCGGCCTCCTGGGTTGACGCCATTCTCCTGCCTCAGCCTTCCGAGTAGTTGGTCCTACAGGCGCCCACCACTATGCCCGGCTAATTTTTTGTATTTTTTATTAGAGACGGGGTTTCACCATATTAGCCAGGATCTCGTGATCCACCCGTCTCAGCCTCCCAAAGTGCTGGAATTACAGGCATGAGCCACTGCGCCCGGCCAACTGCTCCTACTTTCATTTCTTCTCCTCAAGTCTTACCATGAATGACTATATCGTTTCTGTCAGTTGAAAAGATATGCTTAATGGCAGAGGTAGTAATTTTGGTTATCAAATATTTAGCTTAATAATATAAGCTCTTAAAATAAGAGTGTGAAAAAGGTATTCTATTTCTTACCCTTAGAAAGTACCTGTACTCTCTAGCACAGGAGATAATTTGAAAAAATTTTAAGATTCTTTGTTGTTTTATCAGCAGGATCTTCTAAGGTTATAGAAGATGTGGCATTTGCATGTGCATTAACTTCATCTGTTCCTACAACAAGAAAGAAAATGTTGAAAAAGGGTCAGTAAATATCCTGGTTTTCTAGTTTTTTGTTTTCTGTTTTTGAATGAAAAAATTTAACATTTTAAGTTATAAAGCCATATTACAAGAAATTTAGAAAATAGAGACTATTTTTTAAAGTATATATCCCATTAAAAAAACAAAACTACATCATAATTTGTTTCCCTTTTGGTGCATTTTCCTATTGTATTTGTTTTAGTTAGGGCCAAAATGTGATGGGGGGCCCTTACTCCTGAATAGCAGAAATATTTCTTCTAGTGAAGGCACAAAGCAATTTGTGGCTGCTTTAAAGCTTAATTTAATTTGGATTAATTTAAGTTAAAGGTTTAACTTTTGGTATTAGAATTTGCTTTTCATTTTAAAATGTTAGTGATCTTTGTTATGATTTTATATTTTGTAATTCATAGGAAAACAACACTGCTTAAGAGACTAAATATTTGAGATGGGAAGATATTTAACTAAGGTTGAGGAGATTTCGTACAAATTATATCTCTGTCCCTTGGTCTCCATTTATTTTACATGTTGGGGATATAGCACACTATCTGTTTTCATAGACCATATAATCTAACGATGAGAGAAACATACAATAAGCAAGTCAACATAATTTTAAATAATGAGAAGTAATGTGAAGAAAATAAAGGAGGATAATGAAGTAGAGATTGACTTGAAGGGGCTTGTTTAAGAAGGTGATATTTGAGCTAACAGACTCATGAGAAAGAGCTGACTTTTGGTCCAAGAATCAGATCATTAGAAATAGAAAATATAGGCATGCTGGGTGGAATTTTAGAAATTTAAAGAAATGTGGAAATTTCAATTGAGATAGAATTAAATTACACATTGGAAACCGCTTTCAGTTGCATATGCATAGCTGTGATACAAGAGAGAAAATTTTAAAAGTCACAGCTGTATGTCATTTTGGTTTTAACCAAACTAAGCATACCTTTGAAAGAGAAGCAGATAGAAACAAAATTCTATGAATGGAAACAGAAGCCATAATCCTAATTGTCCTTGTGGTAGATAGTGATCTCTTTAGTAAGGCACAAAAGGTCGTAAGGAAAAGATTGATTAAATGCCACTACATTTTAAATTTCCATGCATCAAAAGGTGCCATAAACAAAAGTAAAAAATGATAAAACTGAAGAAGATAATGTGTATTAAGTGTAACTCACAAAGGATTCAATTCTAGACTATGTAAGAATTTCCCAAACAATAGGAAAAAGACCACCCAATAGGAGAATAGTCAAAGGATATACCTGTGGAGTCCATAGAAAGAAAACCCAAATAACCAGCTAACATTGGAAAAGATACACTGATTAAGAATTATTGGGGAGATGCAAATTAAAGGAATAGTGGGGGCAGGCATGGTGGCTCATGCCTGAAATTGCAGCGCTTTGGGAGGCCGAGGCCCATGAGTTCAAGACCAGGGTGGGCAACATGGCAAAATTCCATTTATAAAAAAAAATACACAAAATTAGCCAGACATGGTAGCATACGCCTGTAGTCCCAGCTACTCGAGCCTGGGTGGTCGAGGCTGCAGTGAGCCGTAATAGCGCCACTGCATTCCAGCCTGGGTGACAGAGCAAGACCGTGTCTCAAAAACATAAAGGAATAGGGGGATGCTCTTACCCATCATATTTTCGGACATTAAAAAATCTTACAATGCAAAGTATTGACAAAGTTGCGCAGCAACAGGAATCCATGCATTGTTGATGGGAGTGCCAATTACCAAGGAGAGCAACTGGACAAAAATATAATGAAGCTGAATGTAGACCACCTGTAACTCTGTAGATATAAATAAGGAGACATGAAAAAATGGTTTTCATTGCAGCATTATTTTAATGAAATAAGAAATAATGTACATGTTGTCCAGTAGGGGAATGGGAAATAAATTGTAATCTGCTTATGCAGTATAATGCTGTGCATTGGTTAAAATGAATACACTAGAGCTACAAATACTAATAAGTATAAATCCCAAACACAGTTGTTATTTATCTGCAGTTTCACGTGCTACAGTTTCAGTTCTAAAATATTATATACAATAAGATATTTTGAGAGACAGAGACCACATTCGCATAAGTTTTCTTACAGTACAGTCATCCTGGAGTATATGTCGGGTTGGTCCCAGGACCCCCTGTGTCTACCAAAATGTGTGCATACTGAAGTCCCACAGTCTTCCCTGCAGGACAGCAGGTATATATCAAAAGTTAGCCTTCCATATACATGAGTTTTGCAATCAGCAAATACTGTTGTGGTTGGTGTTTTAGTTTTTTTTTTTTTGAGACGGAGTCTCACTCTGTTGCCCAGGCTGGAGTACAATGGCGCGATCTTGGCTCACGGCAGCCTCCACCTCCTGGGTTCAAGCAGTTCTCCTGCCTCAGCCTCCCAAGTAGCTGGGACTACAGGTGCCTACCACCATGCCCAGCTAATTTTGTGTATTTTTAGTAGAGATGGGTTTCACCATGTTAGCCAGGATGGTCTTGATCTCTTGACCTCATGATCTACCCGCCTCTGCCTCCCAAAGTGCTGGAATTACAGGCGTGAGCCACAGCACCCAGCCCCCCATATTGTATTTTTAATCCACATTTTGTTAACAAAAATTTGCATGTAAGTGCATCACATAGTTCAAACTTACATTGTTTAAGGGTCAACTGTATATTGTTATAATTGTTCTATTTTATTCTTTGTTATTGTTACTAATCTCTTACTGCATGTACTTTATAAATTAAACTTTATCGTAGGTATATATAGGGAAAAAACATTATATATAGGGTTTGATACTATTTATGGTTTTTAGCATCTATTGAGGGTCTTGGAACATACCCCCTGTGGATAAGGAGGGACTACTGTAGACAGCACTGAGAGAAAAAAGCAAGTTGTGAATGATACATAGATATAGTATTATACTTTGCTCACCTTCCATTTTAATTTTGAAATTAGCGTGGAAATACAATTTTTTGAAAACTCAGAAATTTGCATTTTAAATTTACTGAAAGATACTCCATTGGTAAGGGATACCAGCTCTAGAATTTTATTTCAAGAATTTGTAAAAACACTTTATTATTACTATTTTTAAACATGCTCCACAGAAAAGTATTAAGAATTTTTGTTGTAAATATATTAGTTCCTATTACTGCGTGACAAATTATCCTAAAACTTAACCATTTAAAATCAGACATTTATTATCTCACACATTTTGACAGGGCTAGGAATCGGAATGGCATAGCTGGATGGTTTAATGGCTTATGGTCCCTCACAAGGTTGCAGTCAAACTCTTCTTCAGGGGCTGCCGTCCCCTGAACATTCGACTTAGGGAGGATCCATTTCCAAGTTCACTCACATAGTTGTCAGCAGACCTCATTACTTGCTGGCTAACTGTAGTCTTCAGATCCTCACTACATGCATCCTTCCGTAAGCTGCCTGAGTGGCCTCACAGTGTGGCAGCTGGCTCCACCAGAGTAAAAGATTGGAGGGAGAGAATGAGTATGAGAGTGAGCTCACACACCCAATACGGAAGCTTCTTCTTTTATAACCTATTTCAGCAGTGACATACTATCTTCTCTGCTATATTCTGTTGGTCACACAGATCAGTCCTGGTGGCGTGTGGGAGGAGATTACATAAGATTGTGAATATCAGGAAGTAGAGATCATTGGGGGCCATCTTGGCTGGCTACCAAATTAAATATAACACAAATTCAGAAAACTGCATAACACAAATGTTTGTCTTAATGAATGACTATGTCAGAAAACATTAGAGACTTTCTCCTTGTGACCTACTCTATCACCGTCCTTTGGTTCTTCTCATAATCACTATGTGGATTTTTAGTTTTTTTAAGTGACGAGGTAAAATTTATTCCCTGTTGAAAGTCTATCTGCTTCATTTTAATTGTTCCTAATTTATCTTTTCATGGAGGCACATTATTGCCGTCTCCTTATTGACATATATATTTCAGAAAAACAGCTAAAGGTTCTATCAATGGTTCTTTTTTTTTAGGAGCTTGTGCAGTGGAGGGGTCAAAGAAAACTGATGTTGAGGAGAGACCAAGAACAACACTGATCATCTGTCCGCTTTCTGTGTTAAGCAACTGGATTGTAAGTCTTTAAGCTCTTTAAAAATGTAGCATAATTTGTATTTTATCTATAAGGTAAAAAGTATTCTGTTAAAGACTCATTAATTGGGGAAAATATACTTGGTCATCAGTTCGTATCTAAGTTCAAATACTCGTCAGGTGAATTGGATTATGTTTGCTGAATTGAAGAAATTTTTCTTTATAGAAGGTAAAGGAACATAATCAATTGCTAACTTAAGATTTTGTTTGTATTTCTGCCTTTGCTATTTTTTGTCCCCCAAAGTGGGAAAGATGTATAGTTTGACTCCTCTACATTTACAGATTGACTATTGGAACTCTCTTTTCTAAGAGCTCAACCAACAGTAACTGACTTTTATAACAATAACAACAGTTAGTCAACTCCTATTTATTTGGTTTGTCCTTAACCTCTTTTTAAGGATTTTTCTTATTTAATTCTCATAACTATTATCCTGATTTTCCAGGTGCCCACATTGAAACACAGAGAGGTTAAGTAACTTGCCTAAGGTCATCCAGCTAATAAATGATGGATCTTGGATATAGTTTCCAACATTTTGAATCTAGAGCCTCCTTTTAAGATTACCCACCAGAAATTTTTTTTTTCCAGATTGCTTTTCTGTTCTGAAACATTGACATTGGAATGGAACCTTTTCATTAATTGTTTATTTGCAGCCTGGATATGTTTTCTTCCTAGTTTGAGCTGCAAACTTCTTGTTACAGTGAAAGAATGACTCTCTTGGAATCCCTGTGAATATAAGGACCACTCACCACTCTTGCCACTTCCAAGTTATCTGTTTATCTCTCCTCGCCATTCTTCTTAGAGGAGGAAGAGATCGTACTCTTTAAGACCAGTATTTAATCTCTACATTGGATTCTCTCTTTTCCCACATTTGCTTATCTGTTCTTTTTTCCCTTGTTTATTTAGTCTCTTCCCACTGGCTCTTTCCTGATACATACTCAGGTTTTTTTCATTTTAAAATACATTCTCTTGATATACATCTTTAAGTTGCTGCTCTTCTGCTTTCCTTCACTATCATACTCTTGGGGGTTAATTTCTACTTTGTGCTTTTACTTACTGATTCCTTAATTCATTGTAATCTGGCTTCTACCATTAGTTCTCTAAATTGCATTGGAAAAGACTACTTGTGATAGTCTAATTGTCAAATTTAGTGACTTCTTCTTGGCTTTATGTAGTCTTTTTTTCCATGACATGAATTATCTTTTTTTATATAAGTTTTTGGTTTATTTATTTTAAAAGAAATAAATCCACCTTGTCCTGATTAGTGTATCATTTTTCCTCTAAGGACCGGAAGAATGAATGTTAATGGTCTGTTGCTGTCTTTTTATTCCAACGAAACTGTTCTTTCTTTAATTTGTTGTTTGTTATGGGAAGGATAGTTCATGGGTACTTGAATGGCAGTTTTGGGATAAGGTTTAGAGTATTAATGGAGGTATAAACAATATAACTGCTATTATTTTAGGGCTTGGGGTATAGAGATGTATTTTTAAAATGGACAATCAGTATTTAATTATAATTTTATATTTAGAAAAGTTCAGGTAATGTAAAGTTCAGAAAGGAAACTGTGGCAAAATCTTGCCAGGTGAGATCATGCACACTGAATTTAAAGGAATGAGGGGTGGTTTGGCATATAGGGATTCATGGTTGTGTTAGTCCATTCTTGCATTGCTATAAAGAAATAACAGGCTGGATAATTTAAGAGGTTTAACTGGCTCATGATACTGCAGGCTTTACAGGAAGTATGGTGCTGGCATCTGCTTCTGGTGAGGCCTCAGGAAGCTTACACAACCTCAGGAAGCTTACACTCTTGGCAGAAGGTGATGGGGATCCAGCATCACATTGCCAGAGTGGGAGCAAGAGAGAAAGTGGAGAGGTGCTACAAACTTAGAAACAACCAGATTGCATGTGAACTTAAAGAGTGAGAACTCACTCATCGCTAAGGGGTTAGCCACTCAGGAGGGATCCGCCCCTATGATCCATACACCTCCCACCTCCAGGCCCCACCTCCAACACTGGAGATTACATTTCAACATGAGATTTGGAGGGGACGAACATCCAAATGATCTCAATGATCAGGAATTAAAATTTCACAGTCTCAACAAGATACTCTCTTCCTGGCTCTCAAGTAAAGGATCTAGCATTCTGCAGAGCAGGCTAGAACTGACTTATATTCCCTTTTTTGTCTCAAATAATCCAGATAAAGAAGTAGAACCTGGGTACCAATCCTACTTCTACCACATATTTGTTCTGGATATTTAGACAAGTAATCTCATGAAATAACACCTATTTCATTTTCTGTTGAGAGGATGATATATACATACATCAACAGAATAGCCTAACACTGTCTAGAAATGGAGTAACTATAGTTCTCTCCCTTCATTCTCCAGAAAAGCTGATTTTCTTCTCTTCCGAGTGTAATCCCTTTATAAACATGCACTGTCCCATTTCAAGGCCACCCATTGATTCAGTTTACTCATATTGGATTCTTTGTTATGCTGGATTCTAATCTCCTTTTCTTCTTTACCAAATTTATTTAAGAAATTCTTTGCGTTTTCAGCTTTACTTTTTCATGTTTTATCCTCTCTGCATTTTTGCCTTTATTATTTCATGTTTAATACTTTCTTCAGTCCTTGGTAGTCTAGTTGTTGCTTCCACTCCCTACAAAAACTCGCTTTGCAGAGATCTTCAGACTTCAGTATTGCCATGTCCAGTGAGGTACCCTTTTCCTCTGCCTTGAATATGTTACTCATTTATTACTCTTTTTTTTATGTCTTATTTTGTAAGCTATCTCTAAACCTTCTTGTAAAGAATGGGAATGAAGATAGATGACAAATTAAAAGTTCACCTTGTTTTTTTTTTCTTGAGACTTTTATATTCTTTGGATCCCAGGCCTTTAACCTTTATGTTTGTTGTCCTGACTTAACTGTTTCTCTTTGTTCTGGTTCCTATTAAATCTGCCTTTTCTGTATTTCCATATAATATGGAGTTTTTTTAAAAGAGTATTTTAAAAAATGTTAATTAGATCTCCATTTAGTCATCAGGATTCAAAAAGTACCAAAAGTCTGACACATGTGCTTTCCTTTTTTTTTTTGCTGGATTTTTTTGTTTGTTTTGTTTTGTTTTTTGAGACAGAGTCTTGCTCTGTCACCCAGGCCAGAGTGCAATGGCACATCTCAGCTCACTGCAACCTCCAGCCCCCAGGTTCAAGTGATTCTGCTGCCTCAGCCTCTTGAGCAGTTGGGATTACAGGCACGTGCCACCACGCCTGGCTAATTTTTGTATTTTTAGTAGAGACGGGGTTTCACCATGTTGATCAGGCTAGTCTCGAACTCCTAACCTTGTTCCGCCCGCCTCGGCCTCCCAAAGTGTTGGCATTACAGGCGTGAGCCACTGCGCCTGGCCTTTTTTAAAGAAAGAATCTCATTCCATCACCCAGGCTGGAGTGCAGTGGCACAGTCTCAGCTCACTGCAACCTCTGCCTCTTGGGTTCAAGTTATTCTCATGCCTTAGCCTCTCGAGTAGCTGGAATTATAGGTGCGCATCACCATCACCACCATACCCAGCTAAGTTTTGTATTAGTAGAGGCAGGGTTTTGCCATGTTGGCCAGGCTGGTGTCGAACTCCTGACCTCAAGTGATTCACCCACCTTGGCCTCCCAAAGTGCGGGGATTACAGGCATGAGCCACTGCACCTGGCCTAGAATATTTTTAATTATACCCCAGACATCATGTAATTTCTCCCAATAAAAACATAAGTCTTCTCCTTACATATTGGTATTCTGTAGACTCTGTCCCTAACGTTTGCTCACTGTACATGCTCTCTTTAGGAAATTTCATTCATTCTTATAGCTGTAAATATTGTCTGCTGTTAACTTTAAAATTCATATCTACACCTCTCACTTTTACCTACAGGTAATTATTTACGTTTTCCTAGTATACTTCTTCAGTCAGGTATTCTATAGTGACCAAAAATGATAAAGGTCTAAAATATTCATCTTTTTCTTACTTGGATGCCACTTTTCCCTTCTTTTTTTTTTTTAAACTTCCTTATATTTTAATCACACAATTCTAGGTAGTCATTGAAGTATCAGAACATCTCAGTCTTATTATTTTTATTCATATTTCATATTTAATTAGTCCCCAAGTCCTATCAGTCTTATCTTAGTTTCTTTCTTTCACACCTGTCCTTTCCACCCTGTTCCTACTTCTACCGTGCTGGTTTAGGGCTTCATCATCTCTCCCCTCATAGCTTCTGTGCTGTGTCTCCCTGGTATCTTCTCTTTTCAACTTAATCAGGCTGGTTTTTTCTGCTGAAAATCTTCTAGGTCTGGTGTTTTCATGATTAAAAAAAAAATAAGTTTTTGAAACTGATCATATCCTCAAGAAAGTCAGGGATGATTATTTGTTCTTCGTTTTTAGTTACATCACTGTTGTAGTTGATACCTGGCAAGTAGTAGGCCAATTAATAAATGAATGAAAGTGGCTACAGTGCTTGAATCTCTGCCCGCATCCTTGAAATATTGGTGGTTGTTCTTTTACTGTTTAATTTTTATATTATTAAATCTGCTAACTAATACAGCATTAAAGAGCCTTCTAATTAAAATATTTTTATAAAACTCGTTATTGTTTTAAAGAACTTTGGATTTTCCTCCTAAAAATGAATCAGTTGCTGATTGGTAGGGCCAAGTCAATTTTAAATAATGTGTTACTATTACTGTGTGTGTGTCATTTTTCTTATTGTTATTATTTTGGTCTAGACTGCAGGAAACTTGATTTCATACAATTTTAGTAGTTGGATTTGTCACACTACTGCCAGGGCAGTTACTTTTTTATACATGTATTAAGTCTGACACTAATCTGCTCATTGTTAAAAATATTCCTAATTTTTCTTTAGGACCAGTTTGGACAACATATAAAATCAGATGTACACTTGAATTTTTATGTTTATTATGGTCCTGATCGTATTAGAGAACCGGCCTTACTTTCAAAACAGGATATTGTTTTGACTACATATAATATTTTAACTCATGACTATGGAGTAAGTATTGCTGATACTTAAGAGATCTTTTAAAGATTGAATGTAAGAAATATGCCACAGGTTTCTAGAAAATGAATGGTTTTTTTTTTTTTTTTTTTTTTTACTTTTTGCATTAAAGGGGGGTTGCATCTTATTTAGATGCTAATTTAGGAATATTTTTCTTTCCTCCTCTCTGCCTCCCTCTCAGTGGAGTTTTGCTGTTGTTGCCCAGGCTGGAATGCAATGGCACAATCTCAGCTCACTGCAACCTCTGCCTCCTGGTTTCAGGTGATTCTCCTGCCTCAGCCTCCCAAGTAGCTGGGGTTACAGGCATGCACCTTCACATTCAGCTAATTTTTTTAATTTAGTAGAGATGAGGTTTCACCATATTGGTCAGGCTAGTCTCGAACTCCTGACCTCAGGTGATCCACCCACCTTGGCCTCCCAAAGTGCTGGGATTACAGACGTGTGCCACCACACCCAGACAGGAATATTTTTCATTTAGAACATTTTAAGTTAAGATTTAAAATTTGGATTGTAAGTATATAAAGCAATTTGTAAATGAATTCTATTTTCTTTTTTAATATTCTGGAAAATTATTTTCTATCACAATGATTTGATTAATATCTCAGTTTGAAGGTATGCTTTTTTTGTAGTTACAGTTCCTAAGTTTTCCAATTAGTCTAATTGATTTTTACCTTCATAATTCCAATTGTTCAAAAGTTAAAGTTTTTTGAAAAATACTGTGCTATCAAAATTTGTCTTCTGATAAAAATACTACCTTTTATATAAAAGAAAGTAATGTTGAATTCAAGTAATTCTTACAACTGCCATTTTCTGTATCATTGCTATGTTTTAATCTGAGGTAGAACAGTTCAGTGTATTGACCAGTGACTCAACAGAGAGCTAGACTGCTTGGGTTTGAATGCTAGTTCTGCCATTTATTACCTATGGTGCTTTGGGTAACATACTTAGCAATTTGTGCTTCAGTTTTCTCATGTGTAAAATTAGGTGTGCTAATAAGTACTTATTTTATAAACTTGTGAGTATTCAATAATTATTGTGCTTAAAGCAGTACCTAGCACACAGTAAATTTGATATTAAATAATGATAGCAACTAGTTAGCAAATCATATTAAGTACTATTTTACTTTCCTGTGTTTTTTAATTCATATAAAACATTTATTTCAGACTAAAGGGGATAGTCCATTACATAGCATAAGGTGGCTAAGAGTGATCCTGGATGAAGGACATGCCATACGAAATCCAAATGCTCAGCAGACAAAAGCTGTACTTGACTTAGAATCAGAAAGAAGATGGGTTTTGACAGGTAATCATAGCATTAAACTTATTAAAACTTTAAATCTCTAAAATGTATCGTTATGTAAGTTAGTAAAATAACTTAGTAAACTTCAAGTGGATGTAAAGTCTGCCCCAAAATTAATCCTAGAAATAATTTAATCAAATGTTTTGAGTTGTTTTTCATAATTGCCCATGGTATAACAACATTTGACTTACTGATAATTTATGGAACAGTCACTAGACTTATTTTTGAACCTTGGAAATGGAGTAGACACTCTAGTCATCCAGTCATAATCCTGATTTCTGTTTCCCATCCTTGAACCTGTTTGCCATTCACAGTACCTTTACTGGAAGATAAGGAAAAGAATGTAAACTTAAACTAGTTGCTTTTTCCTTCTTGCTAGTGCTGCTGCTTTAAAAACCAAATAAGCAGATGTACTTGATAAGGAGAAAGTATTTTCCACAGTCTTTTTCTTGGCTAGTGTGGCGTGTGAGAGCTAAAAATTAGAGCACAACTGTATCTTGAGATGTGTATATATTTAATAAAGCATTATATTCAGCACTTGATAGTTTAATTTAATTGATAATGATGGGCCTGGTACAGAGTGCTCATTTTCAATTGTTGTCTTCTCTGATTGGGCCAAATAGATATTCTTATTGGATACTCTGGTTAAAGAGTTACAACAGTTTCCTGTTATTTTTAGGGACTCCAATCCAGAATTCTTTAAAGGACTTGTGGTCTCTTCTTTCTTTTTTAAAACTTAAACCATTTATTGATAGAGAATGGTGGCATAGAACAATTCAGCGTCCTGTCACAATGGGAGATGAAGGAGGACTTAGGTAAGTAATTTCAGACAGTGATTAATACTAGTTACAAATAACTGTTAGTAGCTTGAACCAGTTGTCACTTTCTTTACTATTTTAACTTGACTCTTAACTTTTCCTTCTAAAAAGTGTTTATGGCTTAATGCCTTTGTCTTTCAGAACCTAGTGATGCTTGTTTGGAAAGACAAAGATTTCTAATAGTCAATAACTACCCTTCCCCTGTTTTGGCTACACTGAAAGGAAAGACATAACTTTGTGTTTTTTGTGTGTTGCTAAGCCCCAAAGCCCCAAAACCACCATTAACAGATTTAGCAGGAAACATTGTATATCCTTTGAGGCTCTAATATGCATTAAATTTTCGTATCTTATATAGCTTTATTTACTTATTTGTTGTTTTTGTGTTTTGTTTTGTTTTGTTTTGAGATGGAGTCTTGCTCTGTCATCCAGGCTGGAGGGCAGTGGCGCAATCTTGGCTCACTGCAACCTCCGCCTCCTGGGTTCAAGTGATTCTCCTGTCTCAGCCTCCCAAGTAGCTGGGATTACAGGTGTGCGCCAGCACACCCCGCTAATTTTTGTATTTTTAGTAGAGACAGGGTTTCGTCATGTTGCCAGGCGGGTCTCAAACTTCTGACCTCAGGTGATCCTTCTGCCTCAACCTCCCAAAGTGTTGGGATTGCAGGCATGAGCTTCCGCACCCGGCCTTATATAGCTCTATATAGTGAATGATGTGATGTCCCGTGACGTCAGCAAAAGTTGTATAGGAAAGTTTTATGTGGTTGTTTCTGGTGGAGATGGAGATAGATAAAAGTTGAGAACGTAAATTAAAATTCAGTAATAGCCATTTTGCAAGATGTAGACTAATGTGGTTCAACTTTTTGACCAAAGCGCCAGTTTATAGACTGAAGATTTGAGATCTGTTAGTGGGACATAAAATCATTATAAAGGTGGTAGCCAGCATTTAAAAAGACAATGAAATAGAGAAGAGATTAGTAAATATCAGAGTGCATGATACATGGTAAGTATTATTTTGTAAAATATTTGTTTCTTTTGTATGTGTTTGTATATTTTTGCTAGATAGAATAAAATGTGTTTCTTACTGTAAGTTATAGTGAAAAAGTTTCAAGAGCCACTAACCTAGTTGGCAGTACTATCCACTTGATTCCTCAAAACCAACTATTTAAACTCCAGGAAATTGTATTTATATTTCAATTTTGGGAAAAAACAAGAATTGATACGTCTCTTTTTTCCAGTACTGAGAAGGAAATGTAAAGATTGTGGAACCTGTAAAGGATTTTTGTGTGTTCTGAATTACCATATTATCTTTTTATTTTGGAGGCACTCATTATTTTATACAATTACTTATTTATATACTTTTGATTTTCATATTACAGAAGGTAGTATCTTACCTATATTTGTATTCTTACAACATTTAATTCAGTGCCTTGCACTTAATAGATACTTAGAATCTGAGTGTTGACCGGTGATGGAGTTGACAGGACAGTTGAAAAGTAAAAGAGTTAATGATTGGAACAAAAATGATGAGCAGAGCTTAAGAAAACAAGGACAGGATATAAAAAGATTAAACTATGATAGGTATTGAGGGTAAATTTCCATACATTTGTTTTAATAACTTTATTTTTGTAGTATACTTCTGTGATTATCAGATTGGTTAAAACCCCAAATAGGGGATTTTAAAAACACTTCTACAGAAACTGTAAAACAGTAACAAATTAAAATGTTATGTTTTGTTCTTCTTGGATCAATTTATATAGAAATTAAAAGGTACATAATTATTTGTTTTATTCTGATTAGGCGTTTACAGTCCCTAATTAAAAATATTACACTTAGAAGAACAAAGACAAGCAAAATTAAAGGAAAACCTGTTTTGGAGTTACCAGAACGTAAAGTATTTATTCAACACATTACACTTTCAGATGAAGAGAGAAAGATTTATCAGTCTGTGAAAAATGAAGGCAGAGCCACTATTGGAAGGTATGGAGAAAGAAAGCCATGTTAAAAAATAGTTTTTGTTTACTTTGTTTCCCATTCACTGAATGACATTAT
This sequence comes from Theropithecus gelada, assembly GCF_003255815.1. NCBI lineage: Eukaryota > Metazoa > Chordata > Mammalia > Primates > Cercopithecidae > Theropithecus > Theropithecus gelada. Next base: position 143,229,711 of record NC_037669.1, read on the forward strand.
TTAGATGTGTTAGCAATAGTTTGAAGTATACCGAAAGATGATTTGCTTCTATGAATTACAGTGTTTTTTACAAATTAATAGTTAAGGTGAATGAAATAATAGTATAATTCACCAGGTAAGTAATTTCTTAAGTTAGGAAACAATTTAAAGCTTACATTAAATGACAAGTTCTCAATTACTAGCCAGAAGATTTTGCTTGCTTCTATTTCCAACATCGTATGGAAATCTGGGAATAGGAACTGATGAAACAGGTTTAACAAGAAGATTAAGGATTGGTAGAAGGTATGAAATTCTAGTCCAAGCAAGATCAGGTTTAATGTGAATGCCCATAGGAACAGAATGAATAAGAGACAAGTGAAAGCAGAACAGGATTGTGAAAGGGGAATCTTCAAAACATAAAAACTTCAGTGAGGTAGGTACAAAGCAGGTTTGGTAGGAATTAGAGAGAGTGGGAAAAATTGTTCTAAGCAGGAGATTTCTGAGTCAAAATCTTATTTCTTTTCATATTCATTTTTTCAACAAAAATGTATTAAGTGCCCACTGTGTGCCAGGCGCTTATACACGTTGGGATACAGCAGAATAAAATAGACAAAAATCCCTGCACTCAAGGAATTTATATTTTAATAGGAAGAAACAGATAATTTAAAAACATGATTAAGTTTTAAGGAATAAAGCAACGAAAGGGGATGGAGAATGCCAAAGCTGTTTTAGCAGGGTATTAAGAAAGACCTCACTGAGAAGATGATAAATAGGTAAAGATCTAAAGGAGATTGGGATTAAGGGGTGTTTCAGCCAGAAGGAAGAGCAAGTGTAAATGCTCCCAGTTGGGAGCATGCCTAGTGAGCTTGAAGAATAACAAAGAAGCAAGTGTGGCTGAATAGTATGAACAAGAGAGAAAATAGTCATGATATCAGAGATATATTGGAATGGGGATATGTAACGCATATATCGAGGACTTTGGCTGTTACTTTTTATGACAGGAAACCTTAAAGGGTTTTGAGCCAGGAGAGTGACATAATCTGATTTATATTTTTAAAAGATCACTCTGGCTGCTGTGTTCAGGTTTAGGTTATTTGAATAGGAATAAGGTCAGAAGTAGGGAGACCAGTGGCAGTCAAAGTAAGAGATGATGGTGGTTTTTGCCATAGTAGTGATAAAGGGAGTGAGAAATGATTAGATTCTGTTAAATTGTGAATGCAGAACCAACAGAACTTGCTGGTTGATATGTTATGGCATGTGAAAGAGAGGAATCAAAGATAACTTCAAGCCTTTTTACCTGAATAACTGAAGGGATGAAATTGCCGTTTACCAAGACAGGTCTATGGGAAGAGCAGAGGTTTTTTTAAGCTAAGATCAGAAGCTCAGTTTGGACACATTGATCATAGGATGCCCGTGAAGTTTCCAAGTAGAGATATCAAATAATTAGTTGGATAGGAGAGTCAAGTGCAAAGTCACCTATGTGTGGATGGTAATTAAAGCCATGAGATCACCAAGGGAGTGAGTACAGTTAAAGAAATCTAACTATGAAGACAGCAATGGCTGGTGAAATAGAAGGAATTGTCTAATATTTAGCACATGGTAGGCATTCAAAAGAGATCTCTTAAACTGAAATGCTGAGTATGGGTAAGTTATGACTGTGCCAGGGAATAATTAGTGTTAGTAAAGGTTATTCTATTTGAAAAAGTTGAAAAACTTTAACTTTACTGAAACTGTTCTCAGAAAATGTTATTTTTAAAGTATTCTTTTTAATAGGCTATATATTTACTAACATTTATTTAGCACTCACTAGGTGTTATACATTGATCTAAGTGCTTTAAATGTATTCACAGCAATCCTATTAGGTCAGTATAATTATTATCCACATCTTATAAATGAGGAAACTGAGGCACAGAGCAGTTTAGGTGACTTATACTGTTGTCACACAGCTAGTGAATGACAGGACTGATATTTAAACTCTGGCAGTTGCGTTTGGAGCTTGGAAGTTTAATCTTTGTATTATTTTGCCCAATTCCTTGCATTCTTGAATATTCAGAAGTGTTTGTTGCCATAATACTAACAGTACTAATACTAGCAGCAGATTCATGTATAGCACTTAATATAGTCCAGGCACTATTTTAAATACTTCACATGTGTTAAATTAAATAATAGTAGTTGTATGAGATAGGTACTTTTACAGTGCCACTATTACGACTGAGGAAGCTCAAGACATAGGTTAAGCAGCCTGTCCAAGGTTACATAATTAAATTGGCACAGCCAAGTTTTTAATTCATGACCAGCTAGCTCTAAAAATTTGTCCTCCTAGTCGTTAGGCTGTATTTCTTCTGTTGCCTTAAAATACTTAAATATCAGATGGCCTGGTTATGTAATTTTTGGATCGCCCATTTCCTTAAGAATCTACATTGTCATTGTACCACTGTATTTTGTATAGAATGTTTCTGTGGGGAAGCCTGGTTTGTTTGTTTTTTTCCTCTAAAGTTCAACAACTTCTCTGTTGACTTTCCCTGGGACATGTGATACTATTTAAATCTTTAGATTCCAGGCTTTTCCCCTCTTCTTTTTCCTGGAAAGCTTTCTTTAAATATTGTTTTCTGCTCCATTATTTTATTTCTCTCTGTGTATGTTAGATATCTTTTATCTGCATTCCATAGGTATCATTTTATTTCTGAACTTTTACATTTTTGTGTTTAATCTTGATTTTCTCAATCCTGTTTCCTACATCTTTTTTCTATGTTTTTATCAGTGACTAGTCTTTTTTTATATTGGCTTATATTGGTTTCAGTGTGACTTTCATTTCTCTGATGATTCACTATTTTCTTTCACTTTCTTGAGCCATACCAGCTCATCTTTCAGCTCTTTATGTTCTCTTGCCATATTTTTTCAAAGCTCTTTTTCTCTTTTTTTTTTTTTTTTGGAGGAATTGTTTTATTGAGTGGTGTTAAATTGTGACAGTATCTTTGGTCATAATTTTTATTTGCTCTGTGGCAACATTTTTCTGCTGAGTTTTCTTTCACTGCCATGTGTTCCCTACCTTTGCTCTCTGCTGATTATTACTTATATTTGAATATCTTGAGTTCTTCTTGGACTAGCTGCTTGCTAGTCTAGATGTACGTAAAGGGAAAGGTCATAATCATGTCCCAGACCAGCAGGAAATAACCCAATTTACTTAAGAGTCAGGGTTACATGTTGAGTTACTTTAGGTTTTATTAGTACACATAAATAGAGATCAGAAACTTTAGGGGTGCTTGGAGTGTAGAGTGCTGTGCCCATAGTCTTTTTTTGAAAAACACAGTGCATCTGTATGTTTCTGTGTTCAGTTTACCTTCCCTCTTTTTTGATAAAAATTTCTCCAGGGAAGCTCAAGTCACCAAGCATGCACCCTGTTCCTGTTTCTGCACATGAGAGGTATTGATTTTCCCCTCAGGGCATGCCATCCATTTTAAAGAATTATGTTTTGGCAGCTCTGTTTGAGATCTGCAGTCATCTCTCTCAGCATCTTCCTATCTGACTTATACTGCAATTGGCAACCATTTCTCATATATTGTGCCTTATTGTTAAAGATCTCTCCTGATTTTATTAGAGTTTGTTTTTCTGTTTTTCATTCTTGTTTTGGAGTAATTTCTAGAGAAGAAAAGAACAATGCCATTTTACTCTGCTGTTTTAGAAGAGGAAGTTATTGTTTAGCGGACTTAGTAATATTTGACATTTTAATCTCTAGGTATTTTAATGAAGGGACTGTCTTGGCACATTATGCAGATGTCCTGGGTCTTTTGCTTAGATTGCGGCAAATTTGTTGCCATACTTACCTTCTTACAAATGCAGTGTCTTCCAGTGGCCCCTCAGGTAGGTAAATTTGATTGCTTCATATCATTGTTATTTGTCAGAGATACTTAGATAAGAATGATCAATTTTTTTTATGTAGCATACATTTAGTTTGTTATTTTGTTCTGTCAAATGGAGATTGCTTTTAGTGTGAGACTCAGCTAGGAATATATTCAATAATTTTTTTTACCAGTGAAATGGAATTATAATGAGGTCTTTCCAGGAATTCCAGTGATAGATACCCTTTGATGAAAGATTCATATTGGATCTGCCTTTTATTGTGTGCTGATATGTCACTATCATGTTATAATGATGCTTCTCTATGAGGTATATTACGTGAATTGGCTACTATTTTGGCTTCTGAATGTTTCTTAAATTTCAAATTTAAATTATGCTTTTTGCCTGTGACAGAAAATGATGAGAGACTTTCCCTACTGGCAAGCGAAATTTTTCCTTATATAAGATAGATTAACTTGTCATATTACAAACCTTGCTCTGACATTAATTTTTCAGCCTTTTCTCTAGGAAATGATACACCTGAAGAACTGAGAAAGAAGTTAATAAGGAAGATGAAGTTAATTCTGAGCTCAGGTTCAGATGAAGAATGTGCAATTTGCCTGGATTCTTTAACAGTTCCTGTGATAACACATTGTGCACATGTATTTTGTAAACCCTGTATTTGCCAAGTCATTCAGAATGAGCAGGTTAGTTTTTTGCTCAGTAGAGGTTCAGTGTTTGATAGAGTAGTGTACCTGTCTTTAATAAAAGATAATATATGGAGTTTTGCAATTGGATTTAATAATACACCTTTGATAGTTAATTATTCCAGTATTTTAATAAGTGATATATTTCCCCTAATGCAACACTTTCAACATAAAAAGATGTTCACAATCAATGTCTTAATTCCACTAACTGTTTATATCATTGCTGTTCAATAAATGGATTGATAAAGTGAGACACAAAGGTAATTTTAAGTTTTCTAGTAGTCATACTCTTAAGTAAAAAGAAACATTAAGCTAATTTTAATACATTTGTATTTAACCCAGTATATCTAAAATATAAAAAGTATTAATGTGATGTGCTTTTTGCAAAAAACTAAATCTTCAGAATTTGGTGGTAGTGTATACTTATAGCACACCTCAATTTGGCTTAGCCACATTTCAAGGACTTAATTGCCCCATGTGATTATTGGCTATTGTGTTGGATAAGGTAGGTCTAGATTCTTTTGTGTGGTTGAATTTTTTTGAAGTAGACTAGTTTGTTAAGCAGTCATTCAGCTAGGGTAGAATTTTTTTAAACATTTTAAATTGATATATGTAGAAAAAATTTATAAATTCATGATTAAATAGCTCAGTGAATTATCATGAAGTAAATATATTCCTGTATCTACTGCCTAGGTCCCCTTGTGGCCCCTCCCAATCATTTACCCTCTCCCTCTTCCCCAAAAGTAACCCCATTGTACTGACTTTTAAATAATTTTACCTTCAGAATTATTTTATTGTAATGGTGTTTTATATATAGTTATTTAAGATATTTTATTAGCAGGTTCAAATGGGTACAACAGATGTTGCTTTGGAATGAACTTGATAGGATTTAACAGATCCTAGTAGCTTTATAAGCTGTTATTAGCTTTATAAGCTTAATAGCTTTATAAGCCATTAAGATGGATTTTTTTTTTTAAGAATAGTACTAAATAGTGTAGCTCTATTGTATTTACGTTCAATAAACTGTTATTCATGACTTTTTTTTAAACTTGCTTACAAACGTTATAATGTTTAGTTTCTTGCTGTTGCTTCTAGCTAGTCCAGATCACATATGTTTGCTCCCTCCTTTACCCATTCTACTTATCACATGTCTGGAATTCAGCATGTTCAGATGTCTCTTAAATGGATGAAATCTATTAAAAGGTTTAATAAAATGTTAGCTATGAGAGATACAGATTTTAGCATACATTTAAAAATTTTTAGGCATATTTATATTTGTTCTTCTGTTAAGTGTTGCTCATACTTTTTTCTTTCTTATATAGCCACATGCTAAATGCCCTTTATGCAGAAATGATATACATGAAGATAATTTATTAGAATGTCCTCCAGAAGAATTAGCATGTGACAGTGAGAAAAAGTCTGATATGGAATGGACATCCAGTTCAAAGGTAGAGTACTCAGGTGCAAATATTTGAGTATTTGTTTAACCTTTATATAAGGAAATATACACAGTATATCAAAATCATAATTCTACTTTCATTCCTGTCATTTTAGTATTCTGTTGTTGACCACTGTTTATTTTTAGTGGTGAATTTGAGAGGAAATAGAATGGGTTCAGATTATTATAGTGTTCTTTCAGTCTTAATTCTTTGTTTTAAATGAGTAGTCTTTTGCATTTTAGGGAAATAATATTTCAGGACTTTTTCTTTATGATAAAAACTTTCAGACTAATTTTACTGATTTAAAATGGAATCTAATGGACATCTTAATATTTTTTCAGATTAATGCGCTAATGCATGCATTGACTGACTTAAGAAAGAAGAATCCCAACATAAAAAGTTTGGTTGTTTCTCAGTTTACAACATTCCTGTCTTTAATAGAAATACCACTTAAGTAAGTTCCACAGTGTTTTTCACTTTCAGTAAAAGGATTTTATATGATTGTATTGATTTGAATAGCAAAAAAAAATAAAAAGCTTATTTCTTTTGCCAGTTTTAGTCATTTTATCTAAAAGATACTGAGAGTCACAATAGAGAATACTTCCTGGCAGCACAGGAATTTAAAGATTAAGTCCTGAATTTATCAGAAAATGACTGACTGCAGTGTCTAGCATATTAATAAGTGTTCAGTAAACATTTGTTAACATAAATGAGTGAAAGAATTTATTGAAGAGATTTGTGGTTACTTAACTCTGTTTTATTTTTATAATGATAGTGTTTGTTGCTTGTCTCTTTTCTTCCCCCATTAAGAGCCTCTGGATTTGTGTTTACTCGTTTGGATGGTTCCATGGCCCAAAAGAAAAGAGTTGAATCAATTCAGTGTTTTCAAAACACTGAAGCAGGATCTCCAACTATAATGCTTCTGTCCTTAAAAGCAGGTGGAGTTGGTTTGAATCTGTCTGCAGCTTCTCGAGTGTTTTTAATGGATCCAGTAAGTAGTTTTGTAAATTTTTTCAGAACCTTAGTACTTCTTTCAAAAAAATAGACAAAAAAAAATTTGGTAAATACCTTCATAGTTATAATTAACTATGAATATTCTTAGGCAAACTTTAGAAATAGATAACAAAAACTTAGTAAATGTAGATTAAGAGCTTTCTCTTAAGCACTTTACTGAAATCCTCACAACATCCTTATGAGGTAGATAACCATTATTAAACGCTGTGTTTTGGCCAGGCGCTGTGGCGCATGCCTGTAATCCCAGCAATTTGGGAGGCCAAGGTGAATGGATTGCCTGAGCTCAGGAGTTTGAGAGCAGCCTGGGCAACATGGCAACATGGCAAAACCCCATCTCTACAAAAAAAAAAGTACCAGAAAAGTTACTCAGGTGTGGTGGTGTGTGCTTGTAGTCCCAGCTACTTGCTGGGCTGAGTCGGAAAGACTGATTGCTTGAGCCCAGGAGGTTGAAGTTTCAGTGAGCCATGTTCCTGTCACTGCACTCCAGCCTGGGTGACAGAACAAGAACCCGTCTCTGAAAGAAAAAAAAGAAAAAAAAAGCTCTGTTTTACTGAAGAGGCAACTGAAGCACAGAAAAGTAAATAATGTGCCCAGTATCACACAGTTTAATAGGCAAAACCAGAATCATAGTCCATGTATTTAAGTACTATTATGCTATGCTATTCTACTTTTCTTCTATAATAAATCTTTATTAACCATAATGCTTTTTAGGGTAGTGGTTCATTCAGCTGACAAATAATGAGATCCTGCTTTGTGTCAGTTGTTATAGGCACTGGGAATCTAATTATAAACAAGATAGACAAAATGACTACCATCATGGTTCTAGTGGTCTTAAGCTTTAATGTGCATACAAATTAGGTAAATGCAGTTTCTTTTGCATTTAACTTAGAGACTTAGGCGTTCTAGGATTAGACTCAGGAAGCTGCATTTTTAGCATATGTCATAGGTGATTCAGGTATAGGTGGTCTAGGATCACAATTTGAGAAACAAATGATCATTAATGGAATGTTCTGAGTACATTTTAATGCCTAATACAGTGCAGTCACTTGTGGTTGTGTGTAGTACAGGCATAAGGGTAGAACAGAGGCTAAAATTCACTTTGAACTTTACTCACCAAGCTGTGTGACCTGGACCTGCTTTCACATAGGAACATGTTTTTCTACATGTACAGAGGGGCTGTTTGGCTTGAAAGGACCTTGGACTAATTCAGTTTCTAATTTGCACTAGGTACTATGTGGGCTAGAGGCAACCTCTGCTGTTTCTGTGCATTCAGACTTAAGATTTGTGGTTGTAGCTTGTTGCCTGAAACTCGGAAGATTTTTAACATGTAGAAATTCTACTGAGATACAAATTTTAGTTACTTGGGTGAGGCTACCTTGTTGATGCATATATGTTTACTGAGGCTTCCTTTTTCCTCCCTCCACTGAGGGTATCCTTCTCAGTAAGATTGGGTATCCTCAGCAAGATTATAACTCGGGTCATCATACTTAGGCCTTCATGGGTGAATATCGTGGATATGGTATGGTCTGTTGTATTTCCCCCCCTTTTTTTTTTTTTTGAGACGGAGTTTTGCTCTGTCGCCCATGCTGGAGTGTTGTGGCACGATCTTGGCTCACTGCAACTTACACCTCCTGGGTTCAAGCAGTTCTCTGCCTCAGCCTCCTGAGTAGCTGGGATTACAGGCACCTGCCACCATGCCCAGCTAATTTTTGTATTTTTAGTAGAGATGGGGTTTTACCATGTTGGCCAGGCTGGTCTTGAACTCCTGACCTCGTGATCCACCTGCCTTGGCCTCCCAGAGTGCTGGGATTACAGGCGTGAGCCACTGCACCCGGCCGGTCTGTTGTATTTTCTTGCTTTAGTACTGTGGATAAAGTTTTAAACCTTTGTTGCAGTATTTTATGGCTACTATACAAAAATACAGTATATCGCGCCACTGTACTCCAGCCTGGTTACAGAGCAAGACTCCATCTCAAAAAAAAAAAAAAACACTTGTAGTTTTAATTTAAAATTTAATGATCCTTATCCAAACAATTCATGATTCATGATACTATTTAAAAACCACTTACCAGAGTTCTGTATCTTTTTGGTTATTCTTCCCTTTTCATTGTTGCACCATTTTATTCTTTTTTTTTTTTTTTTTTTTTTTTTTTTTTTTGGGGGTCC